>NC_060130.1:136413225-136713225 GCF_021461395.2 Schistocerca americana | reverse complement strand
TAGTTTAGGAAGTCTCTTTAGTATACCTGTTGCGTCTTCTAAGCGTTCTGCAAATAAATAATTCCTAGGTATTTAGTCGAATATTGATTGCCTTCAAATTCGTGTGATTTATCGCATAATCGAAATTTAACGGATTTTTTTTGTACTCATGTGGATTGCCTCACACTTTTCCTCACTGAGAGACAACTGCCGCTTTCGCACCATTCAAATATCATGTCTAAGTCATTTTGCAATTGTTTCTGATCTTCTGATACTTTACTAGACTCATTATGTAGTAACTATTTGTTTATCTCTAACTGTTTGATTCCTATTAGTTGTGTATTGTCAACAGTTGGCAATACCTGCAGCTTGAAATGGTCACTTACGTCTATTTTCTATCCTTTAAAGTATTATTCTGAAATTTAACGCATCTCAATCTCATGTCACTGGTCGCGATGTGGCAAAGTTTGGTATCTTGCATCTTCATACGCTTTGTACATTCATTTAGTATTTACTTACTGTGAAACGAAGTGCACTTGAAATATGTGTGTGTGTGGATGGGAGGGTGAGTGGGAGTGTGTGTGTGTGTGTGTGTGTGTGTGTGTGTGTGTGTGCGTGGATTTGTCGTAGATATCATAGGACAGTGTAATGTAAGTATTCTAAAATATAAGGAACTTCTTGTTTTATAAACAGACGGTTTACTAAATTTCCGCTGTTTCCACCAGTAGGCCTACCATTATCCTAGCGTCTAGCTGCTTTTTGTCCAGATATAATGTTCCTGTATTACTTACATCCGATGATGAGCTTATAGTTGCTCAAAAACTAATTAATGGTACAATAAATTGTATAAAAAAGGACATAAAATGCCAACATACAGTATGTTTTGTGTACTTCATGTCAGATTTAGTTGTGGGTTACGACATGTTATCAGACTCACTGAACCTGATACACGAAAACTGGCAGTTGTAGACTGTTGCCTGCTGTCGGGTAAATCTCTGCGGACGCCCATGTGCCCTCGAGAGTAATGTGAGCTGCGACTCGAGCGCCGGCTCATCTCCTCTGCCAACTGAGGCGCGGCTCGAGTTTCCGTGTTAATTAAACCGAACGGCGACTGGCGGCAGTGAGATACGGTTAGCAGTTTCTTGAGCGACTCAGCACAGGCCGACGTGGCGCACTCTCGTCCTTCTTCAAGAAGAAGGAAGCTTTGGAAAATACGCAGGAACTGTGGTAATTAGAATCAGCAAGAAATTTTCACGTTCGTGACACAAAACGCTAAGTTGCCTAGTGATTACTTTCTTGTTGAATCAGCAGAAAAAAGTGTACGAGTTACTGCCAGTTGTCTGATTCAAATGAGCAAACAATAGGCAAACGTTGGAAATTTTTTTGAGACAGCGAAAAGACATACAAAGAATCTGTTTGGGGATTATGATTGATCATGCTCTGAACTTTATTTTAGATTTTCAGTATAAAAACAATCGCGCCCGTAATTATGGTTTAATCGAGGGCCTGTGAATTTGAAGTACGCACACTGCGTGCAGTGCAGCACCTCAGGAGTTATCTGAAATAAAAAATGGATAACAGCAGTCGATACTACATTAAATTTATGGGAGGTTATACTTAACTACAATGAAATAACCTTAAATTTAACGATACGGTGCTAACTCGAATTTTGAGCCCGATGTTTGGTGTTTTTTCACTTTTTATTGCTTTAAAAAACAGTATATATTGACAGATTTAATGTATTATAGGTATAAGTTCCCAAGAAAAGCGTTTACTTTTCGGAGGTCACAGGTAGAAGTTAATAGGTTGAACCGTTTTTAACTTACACTACACGCAGTTCTGAAAAATTGTTTCTCGAAAAAAACTTATTTAAAGTTTAGGGAAAACTTTTACCTGTATTATTAGTTCAATTTCCATAAAAACTACGTGTTATTGCATATTTTTGATTTCTCTGAGCATGACTCTGAAGTTAGATTTTCAAAATTCAAAATGACTGCTATCGGTACTTAGGTTTTGTGGAGAGCAATTCCCTCATTCTTCTTGGCGAGGAAACCCGATCTGGCGGAGTTGGATATGATGCATTTAGTAGCCTGCACACGATGTTCGTCGGCTTTTTCGGTCAGTATGTTTGCATGCATACTACAATATAAATAATTTTTTGAACGTTCGTCACGCTACGTCAAGTTCCTATCTGACCCGGTCGTCTCCGGCTGAGAACGTCCCACTGCGACCTTGACACGGCCTCAAACAATGGGCTGTAGAAACTTTTGTACCCTACGGATTATAAAACCTTTTCGTGCCAGAATTCTAAACACACATACCTTTCAAAAAATACATTAAAAATGAATTTTCGACCGTGTCTAATGATAACCTTGCCTTAAGCGTGGAACAGTAAATGGAGATATTTTATGGCAAGTAGAAAAATCCCGATTTTCAATGCGCTGTCACAAAAAACGTCACCGTTTCTCATAACACGATACAAGACATCTTTTGGGAAGTAATATACTATTCTCGAACGAAAAATATAATTTTCCCTAAGGAGAATGTTTTATGTTATTTTATCATGTATGTTTCTGCATAATGTGACTACACACCGTATCTATGATGACTTATATAATTCGAAATTGGAGGAAGGTGGATGGCAGATAAAGCAGGAGCTGATGAGAACCAGGGAGAAGATAGTGGCACAGAGAGGGTGTAACGTAACAATAACACACACTTGTTTGTGTTCCTATACACTATAAACTTATTTCGTTTAATGTTTGTAATGTGATAGTATGATGTGTAGCTACCAGTATGACTTGTATTAGGTACAGTCGAATTTATTGTTCTGTAGTATAAGAGAAATACTGTGACAACTGCTATGAAATTGTGTCTTAACTGTGTCCTTCCGACGAGGCTACTCACCTTTAAAAATTAGCAGTGATGCGAATGTTAAATTGCCTCCGATGCAAGAATATGGAAGCAAGCGGGCCATATTGAAGTTTGCTCCACGATCAGGTGACGAAGGGCCAAATTTTGAACAGTGGTAACTCTGTGAGTTGAAAACGACGGTATAATCGTGTTGAGCTGGAGCGTATCCTACACTGGACGATCTGAAAATACTACAAGCTGCTAGGTGAAAACTGCTTTGTATTTTTCAGCTGTAATAAGTACAGATTATTTACCGTTTATTTTTAGTTTTTTAAAGGAAGATCAGCTTTCTTCCTTTTCGATTCTAGTATTTTAAAGGAACAAGACATTTATTTACCATAAACTTTTCAGTGTATTTGTAGTAATTGAGCTCTATAAAGAACGCACAATACTTTCTTTTGTCCTGTTTAATGATTACGAGTGTACTGTTTAACAAAAGCTGTACTTGCAAGATACATTTGCAACATCTTGGCTTAGTTTTCATGCCATATTAATGCTTTAACTTAAGCATATTTAATGTGTCAACAACAGTAAAGATTATTTTCACCTAGTTCACTTGTAATTATTATATAAACGCGAGAGCCATAAAATAAAGTAACAATTGCTTGAAAGCTGCAATAAAAGATATGCTCATATATGTTGTTACTCACAAAGAATTTTTACAGGAACTTTCATATGTCTTTATCATTCTGTCAGCACATTAAAGTTTAACTGATTTTTTTTTAATGAGCAAAGATATACTGTTACAGAGTTAGAAAGTTACTGTCACTTTTATTATATTGGTCATTATTAAAGCATAAAAGTTGCGCTAAACAAAAATACCAACAACCAGTTGGTTCAAGCATAAAATAAGTCATTGCCCTATTGGGATTGGGGATCGATTTCAAACATAATAAATCTGCAGGTCGAATTTCTAAAGGTGAGTTGTACTAATACCTGCCTGAGTTATAAAAAGAGGCAAGGGCATTTGCCGGTAATTCGGGCCCTCTCAATATCTAATCAACAAAGATGGTGAATAAATCAATTACAAGTACTAGTTCGTAGATAAGCTTCTATTGCGCCCTGACGCAGTAGTTACTCCTCCAGCAGCGAGTAGTTAGGTTATCTTCATTTCACCGCCAACACAAACTTTTAGAGGTGGGAGTTTGTGTCAATATTACTACAGCTATACCTATGCAGATACTCATTACAGTATTGTCTATGTATTAGGCACGTATCAAGGGTTATGTTATAGTATCAACATTCCAGTTTATACTTAATGTTAGATTATGATAAATTTTTGTTTACAGAGATGACGATGTTGGTATTATGAATCATTTTCGTGCTGGCTGTATGAGCCTCTATTATAAAAGGGCACAAATTATAATCACTAAAGAACTTATGTTCAATTTTGTGCGACAGTTGCCTCGTAAAGAGTTAACGCCTAAGAGCAAGATATGGGGTAAACAAGACATGACAAGAGCTTTACAGGCGCTACCAGAGAACAGAATTAGCCTAAAGAGACAGAAATTGTTTTCTGTGCCCAGAGAAACCTTACAAACGCTTTTCCGTGTTGACCAGCTTTTCGAAGAAGCAGTTAGTAGAGAAGTCGGAAGGTAACCGATTTCGTCTACTGATGCGGAAGAGGAACATGTTAAATATTTAATTATAATGGAATATAAATCCTATGCGGCTTTTGGCTTTCCAGTTATGTGAGAAAAATTGAATGCCGCATTCATTCACCGACGAAGTTGCAGTACAGGTCTAGTTTGATCATTTAATTAACCGCCACGAAGAAGTTTTGTCTGTCCTAAAACCTAAAGGAAATTCACTTTCACCTGCTAATGGGTGCACTGAGGGGGCTATAAAGTTTTTATTTTTATTATTTTTTTAATATTCTGGAGGCTGTAAACATGTCTATCCACCGAACTGTATAATCAGAATACATGAAATAGACATATATACCGTGCAAGATAGGTCTCTCGAGTAACTGGTCTCAGAGGCAAACGCCAGGTAGGTGCTTTAAGTGCTGCTGAATGGGGGAGTCTCATAACAGTTGTGTGTTTCATGTGTGCCGGAGAAACTATTACCTCACCCGTCATAAATTCCAAGGAAAAACATGGTATACATTTTAAAGAAAGGGGTGTCACCTGCTGCGACTGGAAGATGCCATCCTCCTGGGTGGATTCAAGGAAATATATTTACAGACTGGCTCAACCACATTATTCAGAATACCAAGCCCATAGCAGAAAACCATGTCTTCCTAATTCTTGATGGGTATAATACTCAACGAAAACATACTGAGTTTGTTGATCTTACCTAGGATAATCATATTACTATCATAAGCCTTCCTTCTCATTCAAGTCATGGTACGCATCCCTTGGACAAGAAACTTATGATCTCGTTAAAACATTATTTACAGTGAAAATATTCAACAGTAGATGTGCCACAAGAACATGCCACTTGGACCGTACGACATTTCAGAACCCTGTGAGAATTCTTACTCAATGTGTTTAATTGGAATGACATACTTTTCCCAAAGTTCCCAACAAAACAACGGTATACTTTCCCCAAACGATGCAATTGGTATTGCGTCTACTTATGAGGTAGCATCCACGAGTTCTCCTGCCGCCAAGTCAGATAACTCGAACCGCTGTATTTCACCCAATGCTAAGGCTACAGAAGGAATTGCTCCTTCCAGAATTTCTAAACCAAAGGAAGAAATATAGAACTGCTGTTTCATTAAGAGATATTTGGCTTATTCCAAAACGCAAGTAAAAGAGGATAAACAAAGGCCGCAAGTCTGCAAAATCTCCCTTAATAGCATCGTCTGCTTATATACTGTCATTAATAGATGCAGAATGGAAGAAAAGAGAGAAAGAATGTAGAAATGTTCCAAAAAGAAAAACAGAAGAAGGAAACAATTTGACGTGAAAGTATGTAGGAAGAAGTGCGTAAGAGAATGTGTCAGCCGTTATAACTGAAGAAAAAAGAATAAAAATAAAATACTTTCCAAGTAGTCCTACAACTCAAAATTACTTCTCTCACCCAAAGATTTGATACTGAGTCATATCATTCAAACATAGATTCGGGTAAGTCCGTTCCCGAATCTGCATTCGGTGATAGCATGCTTGTTAATGACGACACTGCATACCTTTTTTGTGAAGAGATACATGCAGAGGACTGTAGTGGTGAACAGGGGCTCACAATAAATGTGAGACTGACACTTCTTAATGGGAAAACTACATAAATATCGAATCATTCCATGTAGGCTTTCACGGCCGGCGTCTTTATCAGTAAACTCTTCCGGGCTAAGTTGCCGTGGTCGATCTGTAGAACTTCTTCTCCCTGTCGTGTCTGATGTATCCGCTCACGTAGTAATGCCAGTTCCATACGAGAATAAATACGGTTAGCTTGTGGCGAATGAAACATTCTTCTCACTGGCATTACTACGTGAGCGGATACATCAGACACGACAGGGAGAAGAAGTTCTACAGATCGACCACGGCAACTTAGCCCGGAAGAGTTTACTGATAAAGACGCCGGCCGTGAAAGCCTACATGGAATGATTCGACGCCTCTACGGGGAGGAAATGTCAACTAGGGTACGACGACTGGAGAACCTACGCAAGAAGAAAGGTCAACAACTCTGCTCACTCACTTTTCTGCTACGCTGTCGTGATACCGGTATAGTTCCCAAGTTTTTAAAAGTGAGAATAATGTTTCATTCGCCACAAGCTAACCGTATTTATTCTCGTATGGAACTGGCATTACTACGTGAGCGGATACATCAGACACGACAGGGAGAAGAAGTTCTACAGATCGACCACGGCAACTTAGCCCGGAAGAGTTTACTGATACATAAATACCGATTTTTAAATATAAATTTAAGTCTTGGGACAGTGTTCACAATCTCTACATTATACAATATTATAATGTATTTCATTTAATAAAAGTGTCTTTCCTATAATTTGTTTAAATTTTTTAATGTATCCCATGGGGTTCAAATTACAAGCACAACTTTGTTTTTTGCAAACTCTGTACGGTCCTGTAAAACAAATTATATGTTTTGCTTCGTGCATAATACTTCAAAAATTGTGTAATAAATAAGCGAAAGGCACGTCGCAGTATCTGCTCAGCAAGTATCAAGTAGACAGAAAAGAAAATTTGGCAGTAAATATACAAAATGTGGCCCTTTACACCACCTCCTTCTCTGTCTCTGTGTGAAGGAACTGCTGTAGGAATTCTGATGCAGTTTTCAGTAACAGATAGACTGATGCACGAGGAAGGTTTGTGCTTATAATTTGTTACCGGAATGAGAGACAAAGTCGTCCCGCGGTATATACTTGGTGCTATCCTTGCAAAACCGTGGCAGGTCGCTAATATTACCTAAATAGAAGATTACTTTGAATTTGTGTTTTGAAAGTAATTGCACTGAAATTTATTGTGTTACGTGACTGTCGAGGGGACCGCGCTTATTCGTGATCGCCGTTTCGTTCAAATTTGTTATACGCAGAGCTTGACCAGAAATGAAAGTGACAGAAGCGGGAGAGTTTAGAAAAAAATAGCATTTGTGGTGCGGGTCGGCCGAGGCACGAGGTAGTTTACTGGCTGCGTTTGGCGCTGTGGCGTGTGCACTTTGCCAGCACCTTTCCAGCGAGTGACCAAGTGTGTGTATTTTCATGTACTCAATTCTAAAAACGGTGCAAACATGTCTCGGTTGGATTTATTTGATTTGTTCAACTTGTGCCTTGAGAGATATGTGTTATAAATCAGTGTTTCTGTGCCTTACATAACGTTTCTGACTTGTGTAGTAAGTACAAGGAACTGTCTGAATCAGGTATGGGAAGGACAAATGACTTTAAAGCTCTCATCACAGTGAAGAACAAAGCACAGCCGCGATTTTTTCGTTCCAGACCTGTTCCCCGTGCGTTACGTGAGCAACTCGCTCAGGAATACTAAAGGTTGCTAGACAATGGGGTT
This sequence comes from Schistocerca americana, assembly GCF_021461395.2. Taxonomy (NCBI): domain Eukaryota; kingdom Metazoa; phylum Arthropoda; class Insecta; order Orthoptera; family Acrididae; genus Schistocerca; species Schistocerca americana. The sequence goes on along the minus strand of NC_060130.1, from coordinate 136,705,372 downwards.
ATCCAATCCGTTTCTGGAAGACAATGGGCGTCACTCTCGGTCATTCTGAAGAAGCCTCCAGATGGTTTTCGTTTGTGTACTGACTTTAAGACAACAGCAAACCAACAAACTGTAGTGGAGTCTTTTCGTCTTCCGCGTCCGGAGGAACTAATGGACAGATGGGACAGGGCAGAGACTTTTCAAAGATAGATTTGCGTCAGGCATATTATACACTACTCGCCATTAAAATTGCTACACCACTAAGATGACGTGCTACAGGCGCGAAATTTAACTGACACGAATAAGATGCTGTGATATGCAAATGATAAGCTTTTCAGAGCATTCACACAAGTTTGGCGCCGGTGGCGACACCTACAACGTGCTGACATGAGGAAAGTTTCCAACCGATTTCTCATACACAAACAGCAATTGTCCGGCGTTGCCTGGTGAAACGTTGTTGTGATGCCGCGTGTAAGGGGGAGAAATGCGTACCATCAAGTTTCCGACTTTGATAAAGGTCGGATTGTAGCCTATCGCGATTGCGATTTATCGTATCGCGACATTGCTACTCGCGTTGGTCGAGACCCAATGACTGTTAGCAGAATATGGAATCGGTGGGTTCAGGAGAGTAATACGGAACGCCGTGCTGGATCCCAACGGCCTCGTATCACTAGCAGTCGAGATGACAGGCATCTTATCCGCATGGCTGTAACGGATCGTGCAGACACGTCTCGATCCCTGAGTCAACAGATGGGGACGTTTGCAAGACAATAGCCATCTGCACGAACAGTTCGTCAACGTTTGCAGCAGCATGGACTATCAGCTCGGAGACCATGGCTCCGGTTACCCTTGACGCTGCATCACAGACAGGAGCGCCCGCGATGGTGTACTCAACGACGAACCTGGGTGCACGAATTGCAAAACGTCATTTTTTCGGGTGGACCCAATTGAAAACTTCTGATCAATGGTGGCCGAGCAACTGGCTCGTCACAATACGCCAGTCACTATTCTTGATGAACTGTGATATCGTGTTGAAGCTGCATGGGCAGCTGTACCTGTACACGCCATCCAAGCTCTGTTTGACTCAATGCGCAGGCGTATCAAGGCCGTTATTACGGCCAGAGGTGGTTGTTCTGGGTACTGATTTCTGAGGATCTATGCACCCAAATTGCGTGAAAATATAATCACATGTCAGTTCTAGTATAATGTATTTGTCCAATAAATACCCGTTTACCATCTGCATTTTTTCTTGGTGTAGCAATTTTAATGGCCAGTAGTGTAGTTACCGCTGTACGACAGTACAAGCAGTACCTCCTAATAAGGACTCACTGAGGTTTGTTCCAGTTTCAAAGACTGCCGCCTGGAAGTGCTTCAGCTCTTGCAACTTTTCAGCAGTTCCTGGACAGTTAACAGCAAAGTCACTTTTTGTACTAGTTATCTGGATGATATTGTCGTCACGGAGCACACGCTGCGGAAAGTTTAACAAATTTAGACTGTTTGTTTCAAGTTGTTTATGCAACTGGCTTAAAGTGCAACAAGGAAAAGTGATCCTTCTTCCAGGAAGAATTGAACTGTTTAGGTCACCGGGTATACATCCAACTACATCGCACTTGGCTGCGATCAGAGATCTACTAGCGTCCCGTGACATTAAGGATCTCCAATGAGTCATGGGGAACTTACCTGTTATATCAAATTTATTCCAAGCACTGCGCAAATTGCTGCTTCGCTTAACTGGCTGCGCTGGAAAATATGTTCCTTTCGTGCCGTCCAGAGAATGTCAGAACGCATTTCAGCGATTGAAAGAGGCATTGTTATGTCGTAGACGTTTGATTCACTTTGACCCATCTAAGCCTGTAGTGTTAGCTGTGAATGCATCTTCTTATGAGATCGGAGCCTTGCTCTCCCATAAAATTGGTTCTTCAGACGGACCTGTTGCTTCTCTCTCGAAAACTCTTAACAAAGCTCAGTGTAAGTACAGTCAACTTGAAAAAGAAGCGCTCGCCGTTATCTATATTGTTACGAAATTCCACGAATGTTTGTACGGTCGGAAGTTCTATTTGCTGATAGATGAACGGCATTTGCCGACCTTGTTCAATCCTGCCAAGCCTGTCCCATCTCGGACAGCGCAGAAATTGCGTCGTTGGGCTATGATATTGTCTAGTTATCATTATTAATTGTTGTACAGACCCATTGCTCAATATTAGAACAGTGAAATGTTGCGTCGGTCACTGATCGGTACAGACACATCGTTTGATTGGTCTCAGACATCATGTTCTCACATCGATTCGCAGGATATTGAATGTCTCGAAAGCTTTCCTCTCGACTTTCGGCGTGTCGCCACAGCAAGTGCTTTTGCCGCAGCTCTTCAAGTTGTTTTACAGTACGTGCACCATGGGTGACCGGGCAGTTTGAAAAAAATTCGCCAACCAGTGGCGCCAAACTATTTATCCCTTCGACGCGCGCTTTCCGCGCGGTCAGGTGTTCTGCTGTTGCATACAGAGAACGACCATCAGTCGGCTGTGATTCCTCCATCCCTACAGCGGGAAATTCTGTTTGTATTGCACCAACGTCATTCGGACGTAGTTCGCACAAACAATTCGTCCGCCGTCATTGTGCTTGGCAGAGCACGGACGCTGAGATCGAGGAAATGACCAGTTACTGCGAAGTTTGTGCCGAAAATCAGTCAGCTCCGCAGAAACACTTTTTGAGTGTCAACGTCCGTCCGGACTGTGGCAGCTCATTCGTATTGAATTCGCAGGCCTATTCTGGAATATGCGATGGTTATTGGTGGTAGACGCTTACAATAAGTTTCCTTTTGTTGTCCACATGGCATCCACCACTCCTGCGAGAATGTTGCCGGCTTTGTCTTCTGTTTCTCTCTTTTAGGTTTTCCTGAGACCATTATCTCGGACAATGGTCCACAATTCACGTCTACCGGTTTCAATCAGTTTTATGTCGTCGATGACGCACACCGTGTGACCACCGCACCGTGTCACCCACAGTCTAACGGTGAAGGTGAAGGGTTCGTTCGAAAGGTCAAATGTCACATGGAGAAACGTCTTTCCTCCCACACACGGGACCAAGTACCGAATTATTTTTCTATTTTTCCACCGTTGCTTGCCATGTGACAGAAAGTCGCCGGCAGAATTGCCTCGTTACTGTACCGAATATTGCCTGACCACATGTCATCAACTTCGAACCGTGCCAAGAACACAAGAGCTAATTCAGAATGTTGATCTGGATCACGGGCTTCCAGTTGCTGCACCGTCTGGATCTTGTTTGGGTGCGAGTGTAAAACAGACTGCAAAATTTTCCGCACTGTTAACCAAGGGATGGACAATTCTTGTGAGACTGCACGAGCACTAGTGCTACCTGGAGCACGTGCTGCATAGTCAGAAACCTCGGCAATTAGTTCCACTGGGACAGGACGCCTTCCTCTTCCAGATGACACACCGAGCTCATCCGTGTCTTCGAATTTCATTATCATCTCCTTTATGACCTTTCAGTCGGCAATACTGTCTCGCCGCAGCACTGTAATTGCTGTCTTTCATATAAAACAGTTTTACTAATAGCACGCGGTCTCTCTTCTCGATAGCCATACTGATCACTCATGTTATGGATTGTCTAATGATAGCGTGGATGTCATATCCTCATACAAACACTGTACAGCGCCAGATTTGCACCCGGTGGCCACTGCTGGAACTAATTTGTTTTCCAGCAAAAGTCGATTCAGCCTTAACGTGTTAGCGTATCGATCAGTTTGTGCTGCCATACCATACTTACAGCCCACCCTGGACTGAGTAGCTGCACTTTAATTATAACCACCCAGTGTTACATATTCTAAAATCGAAATGTGTATAAATTTATAAATATGACAGTTTGATTTAAATATCAGTATGTAAAGTTTTTTGTAGTTCTGCTCACTGTATTAGCACTGCCGAATGTACTAATTTGTGACAATGACCAAGAGAGCCACGGAAATGACATCCACGCTATCATTAGACAATCCATAACATGAGTCATCAGCATGGCTATCGATAAGAGAGACCGTGTGCTATTAGTAAAACTGTTTTATATGAAATGAAATGTCGTGTGACGAGGGCCTCCCGTCGGGTAGAACGCTATCGAGAAGAGAGACCGTGTGCTATTAGTAAAACTGTTTTATATGAACGACAGCAATTACAGTGCTGCGTCGAGACAGTATCGCCGACTGAAAGGTCTGAGGAGTTGCCCGAATTTATTAAATGACACAAAGGAGATGATAATGAAATTCGAATACCTCAACGCATCACAACGAGACTGCCACGACAGAAGAACAAAGATGACCACAGCATTTACGAAAAGACTACGTAACATCAGTATGACCTGATTGTAAAATTGTTTTTGTAATGACATTTAGCCTGAAGATGCGGTATAACCCTCGAAACATGTCGCTAAATAAACTAAATAAATCAGTAACACAACAGTTGACAAAGTTTGTGACTGGCAGCGGGAATTTAAAAAAAAAACCTTTACAAAATTACAGCAGTTCAGGTACAGGGTGGCAGTTGTTGAATTAAATGAAAAAAACGTAAATTAATTACAAACTACGGCTTGCGTACACTTTATTCAATACGTAAACGTCAATACATAAATTCGGATTTAGGCTATGACGTGTTCGATTTGCCTGCCATCATTGGCGATGACGCGGCACAGACGAATAGCGAAATTCAGCATGATCCACTGAAGTGTCGGAATACTGACCCTGTCGATGACTTCCTGAATGGCTGTTTTCAGCTCAGAAATGGTTTCGGGGTTATTGCTGTACACCATGCCTTTAATTAAGCCCCACAAAAAGGAGTCACACGAGTTCATATCCGGAGAAAATGGCGCCCAACCGAGGTCCGTGCCAGTGGCCTCGGGGTACCCCACAGCCACAATGCAGCCCAACGTGCTCCTCCAGGACATCACTCTCCTGCTTCGATGGGGTCGAGCATCGTCTTGCGTGAACCACATCTTGTCGAAATCAGAGTTACTTTGGATAATGGGGATGAAATCATCTTCCAAATCCTTCAACTACCGGTCAGTAGTCACCGTGCCATCAAGGAATTTTGCACCGATTATTCCGTGACTGGACATTACACACCACATAGTCACCCATGGAGGGTGAAGAGACTTCTAGACTGCGAAATGCAGATTCTCAGTCCCCCAAATGCGACAGTTTTGCTTATTACAAACCCATCCAAATGAAAGTGGGCCAACAACGACGAGACGCGTGCGCATACACATATTAATTCGCATCGCGCCCCGCGGCCAACCGTGCAGTTTGAACGTCCTAACGCAAACCGTTCAGAAGTTATGACGATTTTATTACTCATAGTTCACTAATTGCCACTCTTATGTACAGTTAATATGTATACCTTCACCGTTTTCCTGTTCACGGGTCTGATGACTTGTTTTAGTGCTTAGAAAAGTATTGCTGATATGGAGTCTCATTGCCTGACTCGTCTTAGAGTATGGAAATTCTACTTGTTTTGACGTAAACCAATGAATGCTGCGTCACAGATGCATATGGCCTACAGTAAGTTGTATCAGTGCCTTGAATTTCAAGTACAGATCCTTTCAACAACTAAGATGAAGCTTTATAAAAATGTACATATCTGTCGCAGCTTGACATGTAATACTCATTGCTCCTTTCTGTAACATAGTTCAGGAGGTCCAGATATAAACCGTACTACTTCCTTTGCCTGATTCAACTTAATGATTTTTCTACTCAGTTGGTGATAATTTTAAAGAATATTTTGACATTATGGAGTCGAGGTTGATAGGTCTACAATTTTTTATATCTACTCTGTCTTCTTTCTTGCAGAACAGAAATAATTACAGTGCTGTTTCAATTTTCGTTTATTTTTGTCTAAAATATTCTGTATATAATTTTTAAAGTGTCGTTTGTATAGCTTTTGGCCCAACTTTAATCATTTTTACTGAAACACCGTCTCCTGACTTGTTGCCTTTGTTCGTGTTTTAAATGGCTTCGTACGTCTCATTTGAGATTACATTTGGAATGTCATTATTTTCATAGTTACCTCTCTGTATTTCTGATTCATCTCTTTAACCATGCATAAATTTACATAAATTTTAACATGCTTGTAAAATTTTCCCTCTGATTTTAGTTACTAAGCCACCCGTCGTTTACCTGACGAAGTGTAATGTCTACCTAACATATGTCTGCATTTTATTTTCTTTATACTTTTATTGTTTTTAATTTTCCCAGTGATTTTTCAAACTTTCTCTGCGAAGGTTTTCTGAATTGACTGAAATGAAGGCGACTGGTTACAGTCAATTCTGAAAACCTATATTCGTCTCGTCGTAGTGCTTCACGTCTGCAGTGGATAAAAGTTAGATTTGTTTGTTATGTTGACGATTTCCAAGTTTCTAATTATGCAGTCAAGTTAGTGTTGTCATTTTCCTTTCACGATATTTTGACAACTTTCCGAGTTCTCTTCGTCAGATATCGAGCACAGATTTCCTTGCTCGCTACTTGGTCTCCAAACTATGAACAGGACATGTTGTGTGCTACCCTAGTGCTTACTTCCGGGAATTGTAAAAGAATAAAATACTCTCACACAAACTTAACACAAAACAAAACTGTGCAGCAGACTGTAAAAATATGACACTATTATAATTTTAGTTGCCAGTAAATAATCTCTAGGGCAACGCGTTACATGTCTTATACACAATTTGGGTGTAGTCCGAACAACATGCAATGAAATCTGTTCTCGATATCTAATGAAGACAACAAAGTAGTCGCAAATTTGTGAACAGTGATTAGGCCGAAAATCCATTAACTTGGAAATCAGTTATCATTCATATCCTCTTCTCGACATTTATGAAATGTTTTCGTTTAATTAAACATGTTCTATAATGTTCCTTATATCGCTTGTTTGAAACTCTCACTTTCTCTTTAATATATGCCTCGTTCTACTTGACGTTTTCTTTTAAGATTTACACAGAAAATATAAAATGACAGTCTGAACACGTAATGGCGTTATCGCAAAAAAAAAATAAAGTCATGCTTGTAGATTTAGTAAATCACAGTAGAAACAAGGAAATATATACCAGTGGAGAGATTTTTGTGTAACTTTTCTTGTAATACGCATAAATAGTAACAACGAGCCTTAAACCAATGGCTTACTCAAACAAAAATGTATAATGTCTGCCATACGTATTTTGTATTTGATTTTGAGAAGTGGTGTACTGTCAAACAAGTGATAAATAATTTCAACATTATTTACACAGACATACTTTATTTGTTCGTACATATCTTCTGTTAAGAGGAGCTACATTATTTATTCTGCTAACACTAATTTCTGTGCAGTAGATGTGGACAGATCGTATTTCACAAGTTCCTGTTGCAAATAATCTTCTGTTGATTTGAGAACAATGAATAATATTACCATTTTATTGTCCTGCTAGTGAGTTTTTAAACTAAGAAGACATTCACTGATTTTTTGTAAATAGTACATGATTCAATTCCTCTTTCCTCCATGTGGGAACTAATTTATCACAGGTTAGTTACAATGAAAGGCAAGAGATGATAACAGTTGCAGGTATACTTCTAAGTGTGATTAACCAGTGATAAATATATTCTGGCATGACTACTGCTATTCACATAAAGTTCTTTTCAAGGTAATTTATTTTCGTTACATGTCTAGAGATATAATATATAATTCAAATTTGACTGTTATGTGAAACACATATGCCTACTGTATATGTATATATATATATATATCTTTTGAATCGCTGGTATGGCTAAAAGCAATAATTAGTGTCTTTAATATATAACACGAACTGCACAGCATTGCAAAATTTTACATTTTTTGGTTAGATTGAAATGATTTCTTAAAATCCAACATAAAATATTCACAAACTTTATTTACTCATTTCACATCAATCTCATGCAAAGTTCCACAGGCTCTGATCATTTGCAGTTACCGAAATTCTTTATTTGTATACAGAGCTTCATAAAACAAGTTTGAATAATTTTGTGATTGATGAGCAGAAAACAAGTATATAAAGTCTGGCGTCTGAAATACTTTATTTCCAGGTTAAGGGCTGCCTTAAAAATAAAAATATCAGAGATTTTCGTTGGTTCTAAGTCTTGTGTTGTAAGTCTGCCAAACTTAGAATGCAGACAAAAATTCATAGATTATGAAAATTACATTTTTGTAAGCCCTTATTCAAGATACTGAGATACATTTTAGAGTTCAGTGTTGCTTTAGAGACTTCAAACAACATCTTCATTCAAATAAATTAATTTGACACTTAATAATATGCATAGGAACCTAAATGTTCAGATGCAACAAATTTTATTGATGAATTCTATGAATAATCAATTGGCTAGCAGTTGAAAGACATAAGCTTAAATTTTGTAGCAAAAATAAATAAGTTAAATAATTGATAACATGAGCTCATGGATTTGTGTTGAAGGGAATGTCCACTAGATTATTTGTAATAAATAAACTGAGGAACATAAACAGTGAACTTTGTGCAATGAGAGGTTATCATTTGTGAGATGGTACACCAAGGAGCTGGACCATTTAAATGTGATTAACCATAAATTTTTGTCCTTCAGCAAGTACTGTGATTTAAAGAAAATCGGTTGATTGATTCTAAATTCAGGTAAACTATGTACCTACAAATAACCTCAAATTGAAGGATAATTTAAATTTTACACAAAATTGTAATTGACCCTAACTCATTTAAGTCACAGAAAGGCGAGGAATAATTATTTAAATTGAGGATTTATTCAGATCTACAGCGAGGAACTTCTGCAAGTACTAGCTGACACTCAGGAGTGTAGTGGGGACACATTAATTAACAAACATCTCCATACTTGCTACTAACCGTTAATTTTTTAAGTTTGCAGGTATGGTCTACCTTTTCTTCTGACAATATCAACAGATTAATGGTACTGTGCTTAATATTTGCTCCATATTTTGATTATCCATCATACTGATAGTTTACATAATGCTCCAGAAACTGCCACAGATTAACTGAGTTGCATGTTTTTAGATAGTTACATTACGATCTTAAACTTACACATAGGTACTATTCATGTTTAATGGCAAAGTTATAAATAAATATAACATATTTGTAATAAACCACTGCAAAACAATGCCAGTTGGTTATTAACTGAAGGAATGAAGTGCTAATTAAAAAATGATCAGACATATTTGCAGTTTCAATGAAACTAAAAATATTCCAAGGAAAGTCACAAGTGGCTTTTTGCTACAAAATTTTCCTTGCTTTCTTTGAAAGATCAGTAAAGCAGTATGCCAATTTAAGGGCGAGCGTGTACAGGTGTGGTGTCTTCAGGGCTAGGAGAATCGTCATGGCGTGACTTGACACGCACCACTGCATGACGTCCTGATCCTCCATCATCCAGCTGCTGCGTATATTTCGGACCAATGGTTCCTGGCGTCTGCAAGCGCACTTTCTCTGGATCTCCAGTGGTTTCATCAGAACGCATCAAGAAGAATAGACCAAAATTCAGTTGGGGGATGTCGTAGAATACAGTCAGTGTCAGCATCATAAATGTCAAGCCCGCAAGAAGATAACCTGAGGAAAAAGAACAGAAGTCTTAGCTTAAACCGTTTTTACTTTGGCTATTGGTTGCTCTAAATAAAGATCTCTTTCTTTCACTATCGTTTTTGGACAGTACATCAGCTATCTAAATTTACACATGCTAGCAGTGTATTTTCTTGTTCTGTGAAACTAAGTTGGAACATAAGAATTAAAGTTAGTGAGTAAAACACTTGTGATAAGTATGAATGGTGTTTCAGAAATTTTGAAAACTTTAGGCCACACACATAAGATCAGGCTTTGTTGAAGGACACATCCCTTTTAACCAGTCATTTACGATATGTTTACATGCGTGATACAAATCGGTCATTATACGCAATACATCGTAGGAAACTCGTTGTTAGTTGTTATTTTGCTCGTAAGCTTTCAGTGTGCCTTACTAATTATTATGGCTTACCTATGAAATTCAGGATCCAACGTGGACGGGTGATAATTTGAGTTCATTGGTATGAGGCGACGGGATATGGGCAGAAACGTTCGCTATAATTACCATTAGCGGTTGCCTAACGGGAGGCATCCGCATGACGGTAGCTTTGCTGCAGTTTATCGAAACTAGGAGTCTTCGTCCTGAGTATGTTGGTCATGGAAGGAGTGATAGAAGTACGCAAGAGTTTGTGGCTGTCATTGTACATAGGTGTAGTAATACACCTTGAAGTTGTACGTCTGCTGAGTTATGTGCTACGGCGCAGGCCATGTAACCGTTCGGAGAGTATTCTAGGAGTACAGTCTACACGTGGAGCACCTTCAACAGATACAGGTATTAGCACCAACCTATCCTGAAATGCACATGGGACTTGTGCAATGGTATCAATATAAAAATGCCCATTTATATTCGTGGATTGAGGCACCTTGTGTGGCTTATTTTACAGCTACCCCCATATATACCTCACTGTTGAGAAACAGGATCATGCATCTGTGTGAGGACGAGAGATTAGGGTGGGGAAACAACAAGCTATGGTCGGTGAAACAAACGATACACCCGTGGCGTTCCTCTTTCCGGTCGCTGAGATCGGAGGAAGTGATTTCACGTGATCCAGACACGGTGCTCTGCTCGCCCGGTGAGAGTAAGCCACCGGTGTGCGACGCTTGTAGTCGACTGGAATGTGTTCATCAAATTTCAATATTACGTGTTTTATGTCAAAATATGACGGCTGCAACATGCTCCGATCTCTTTCAGGACTCTATGAAAAGCGTGTGGTTCCTGTTTCAGAATGCTGTGTAGCATCTGAGTTTCTACAAAGGTAATTAGGTAGAGTATTTTTCTGTGTTTTAATGGTTGCTGGCTCACCCTATTTTTACCCAGTGATCAGCGATCACCTTTCCGTGTTGTATTAATTTAGCGAAATGAAATGATGGTATGGCATTGGCGGCCGGGAGTCCCCAACTTGGGAGCTGCAAGTCTTTTCAGTTGACGTCACATTAGGCGACTTTCGTGTCGATCATGATGACATAATGACGAGGAAAACACAACACCCAGTCCAAGAGGAAGAAAACCTCCAACCCGGCTGCTGCATGGCAGTCAGATGCGCTGACCGCTCAGCTAAGAAGGCGGACTTATTTTAGCTATTGCATAGTTATCTTACGTGTATTTTAATAATGAATTTTACGAAATGCTTGTAGACTGAGGCTTGTGTAAAGGGAGTATCAAAAAGAAACATCCGATTTGGAACGTCTATATTTCTGAAACTAATAAACATATACAACGAATTTTGTCTTTTGGTGAAAAGGAAATTCAAAACTTTTTTTTATACCTTTTAATAGGTGTTCAATATGCCTCCCTTGAGATGCACGGCAATATGTCAATGCGGTATTCAAATTGTTCCCACACTGCAGCGAGCGTGTCTTGAGTTACAGCTTCCACAACTGCTGTTATGCGATGTCTCAGTTCACGCATTGCTGTTGGTAACGGAGACATATAAACAGAATCTTTTACAAACCACCACAAGAAATAATCATATAAAGTCAGGTCCTGTGACCTAGGAGACCAGTAATGTAAGGTGGAATCACATGGTCCAGTGTGACCGATCCATCGGTCAGTGACCGTTTGATTTAGAAGTCCCTGCACTTCCAGAAGCCAGTGTGGTGGTGCCCCATCCCGTTGATAAATGAAGTCGTTCGAATCAGTCTCCAACTGTGGGAAAAGAAAGTTCTCAAGTATATCGAGATATGTGCTTCCTCTTGCAGTGTTATCGGCGAAGAAATATGGACCATACACCTATTCCCGTGAAATGGCACAAAACACATTAAATTTTGGAGAGTCCCTCTCACGTTGTACAACTTCATGTGGTTGTTCCGTACCCCATATTCTCTCATTATGACGGTTCACCTTTGCCGGCCGGTGTGGCCGTGCGGTTCTGGCGCTTCAGTCTGGAACCGCGTGACCGCTACGGTCGCAGGTTCGAATCCTGCCTCGGGCATGGATGTGTGTGATGTCCTTAGGTTAGTTAGGTTTAAGTAGTTCTAAGTTCTAGGGGACTGATGACCACAGATGTTAAGTCCCATAGTGCTCAGAGCCATTTGAACGGTTCACCTTTCTATTTAAATGGAATGTTGCCTCGTCACTAAACACTAAGCATGGAAGAAAACTGTCACCTCCATCTTGCCAAGCACGAAATTACAGAACTCGAAGCCGGCCGGTGTGGCCGTGCGGTTCTAAGCGCGTCAGTTTGGAACCGCGTGACGCTACGGTCGCAGGTTCGAATCCTGCCTCGGGCATGGATGTGTGTGATGTCCTTAGGTTAGTTAGGTTTAAGTAGTTCTAAGTTCTAGGGGACTGATGACCTCAGTAGTTAAGTCCCATAGTGCTCAGAGCCATTTGAACTATTTTGAACAGAACTCGAAACGTTGTTGTTTGTCACCTTCACGAAAAACTTGTACTAGCTGAATTTTATAAGGTTTCATGTGTATTCGTCGACGCAGTACGCGCCAGACGGACATCGAGGGCATGTTGAGCTGCATGGTGAAGGGATTTCTGCGGACTCCTTGTGAAACTATGACGGAAGCGTTCTACATCTATGTTAGACACTCGGGGACGGCTCGGCAATTTGCCTTTACACAAACAACCTGTTTCTCGGAGTTGTTCATACCATCGTCTAATGCTCTGTGCTACAGGAGGATTCACGCCATATCTAGTACGAAGATCACGCTGAACAGTTATTACTGACCCGCACGCGCAAAACGTAGAACACAAAACGCTTTCTGTTGTCCCGACACCATTTTTACTAGAACTGAAGTGGGCGCACACTGCTGCTACCTAGCGGGAACCATGTAAAACTCGAGAGTTTGCTCTTTCCAACAGGACGTTTTTCACGCACATATCTCAAATAACATAATATATATGATTTCCTTAAATTGTATGATTCTTTTGATACACCCTGTATTTTGTACTTGTGTGTGAAAGTGTGAATGTACGTGAGTGCGAATGGAGCTTTAGTATGAGATCAGATGAGCTCGATCTTGAGCGCCCTAACCATATAGTACAAGGATATAACCAGTACCAGATTGAATATTCACTCTTTACCGAAGTGTGCGTTGATTTGATACTTCCTGGTATATTCAGACTTTGTGCTTGTCTGGGACTCGAACATAGACTCTTAGCTTTTCGTGGGTAAATGCTCTACCGACTGAGCTATCCAGGCTCCACTGAGACTCGCTCTCATCGCTTCACTTCCACTCAATCAGTAGAGCATTTGCTCACAAAGGTCAAAGGTTCTGGGTTTGAATCTCAGTCTGGGTGCTGACGCTGCTGCTGGCTAAGCGTCTGAAGAGACTAAACATCTAAGGACAGCAGTCTCTTATTCGCCTTCCACGACGGAGTCTGTACACCCCATCTGTCTACTTCTGGCGTTAATCCTGTGTACAACTGCGAGAATGTCTTCTAAATGCTTGTGTAATGTATATCTGAAGTGAAACGTGGGTATGAGCCCAGTTTTCACCTAATGGGGTGTGGAGAACCGCCTAAAAACCACACCCAGGCTGGCTGGCTCACCAGCCCTCATCATTCATCCGTCAGGCAGATTCGATCCGGGTCAGGTTCGCCTTCCCTAGCCCTGGAGGTGGTGCTTTAATACGCTGGCAGTTCTCATTATGGCACACTGATTTAATCTCACAGGAAGTTGCAGACAAGCACTTATTTTACAGTCGTGGCGACCATAAATGGGACTCCGGGAAATCACATACAACTGCTGTAAGATCTCACCAACGATTGGTTTCTGTGAAAACTGGGGCTGAAAGGGTTGGTAATCGTCTTCTAGAATCTATTCTTCTGCTATCATGCTTAAATTAAATAGTAAAATAGCTTACTATCGGTTTCAGCACGTCGCATTTACGAAATTACCGCACACTGCTGTTCGCAATCTCTGCTTCCAGAATTACGAAGCTCCCGTACACTTCAGTGTTGAGATGCGAGATGTTCCTTGGCAAGAAATAATTCTTTGCTGTATATAGTGTGAGAAAATAATTATGAAGTGCATTTTCAAAATAACGCCAGAGAAATAAAGGAGAGGCAAAAATAATTATATCTTTCAGTATTTTTAAAAATTTGGAACTCAACAATTGTTCCTAGAGATAATCACGGACGTGTGGCTCCGTAATTATGTTAAATACTAAGATCATATTGCAGTGGAAAGTTTATATACAGCTAATATAATATAGCTGCGGAAAATTTGTCAAGCTGACTATCCCAATTTCTGCTATATGCCAAATGTCATAAGCTATGAAATAACAGCACATAGACATCTTCAAAACAATTATTCCACTTGAATTTTGTTGATAATATAAATAAAGAAAAGGCCACAGAAATCATTAAAAGGTAATTCTCAGCAGCAACAGACTCAATATGTTAATAAAGAGATGCAGAAGTAATAACATAGTTCGACTGTGAGCTTCAGTGTATTGTTAAATTATAATCTGCCACATATCACTATCAAATAAAAAGTAGGAACTACAAACATGGATCGATAATCGAAGCAAATTTCAGCTAGGTATCAGTATATTTTATTAAATGACACGATCGGTTGTAAGCATGATTCTTGTTATGCTCTCGAACTTTCAAAAAGATGCAACGTGCAGTTTTTTTATTACCAGCTAGTAAATTGTCACACTTTTCGTAGAAATGTATAATGATACGTTACGTGCAATGATAAGAAATTTTTATTTAAAAAGGTAAATTCGGATCCAGATATAAACTAATTTGTTGGAAGGTGTCTCTACCCGAGCACTAAGGAAATAAAATTAAATGTTCTCTCAGGGGCACTGCAGTTTTAACACGATCTGGATGCTTCTTTGAGGTTTTATAAATAAAGGCCAATAAAATTCGTAATATGGTTATAAAATACCCTCGCGTTGAGATCCGTGAATTTATTGACTTGCCATGCATGTAATGAAAAGCGTCAATACACTGCATGACAAAAAAGTGAAGCACCCAGAAGACATGGTCAGATGTTAATCTAGCTTCGTACATGTACACACCATTGACGGGTATGTAGGTGATTAGAGTTACAGTTCTCTGTGACAGGTAGAATGGTGACCAGGATACATTAGCGTTGTTCGTGTTTAGTGTTGTTAGCAAGCCTGGTTAATGCATAAAAGGGGGAATGGACAGCGTCAGATATTGAGTCGTCATTGTGAAGGATACGGAGACTCTGCGTACTCCTGTGAAACAGCGTTATCAGCACCTGACAGAGTTTGAAAGAAGCCTCATTGGCGATCTCCACTTCACCGGCTGGTCGAATCGTGCAGTATGAAGATTTGTGAATTCAGATGTGGCAGTGGCCCCATGCTGGACTGCATGGAAATGTGAGGGCAAGCATACTCGTCTTCCAGGTTCCAGTCAACCATGTCTCACCACCACAAGGGTGGATCGCCTTATTGTGCACCAACCCTCTCACATCTGTGCCTGCCATCATCCCGCACCATTGGTCAGAGACTAGCAGCAGCCGGACTACGGAATTAATATCCCACGCGTAGGCTGCTGTTACAATCACAACACAAACAGCTGTTTCTGGAGCGCTGCCGTGACCGAAAAGCATCGACTGCTGATTAATGGCGTCGCATTGTGTTCAGGTATCAATCACGGTTGTGCACTACCCCGGATGACGATCATCGGCTGGTACTGATTGAGGAAACTCTGAAGGCACAAAAAAAAAGGTCACTTACACCCTGCTTCCTCATGTGTTAACTCTCATACGGCAGTACCGTGGTGACATTTTTGAACAGGGCAATGCTCGACCACATATGGTTCGTCGCTCTGTGAGCTATCTGCGTGGTGTTAAGGCACTGCCGTGGCCAGTTCGATCCCCAGATCCGCCCCAAAAGTATATGTGTGAGACCAGCTCGGAAGTTAACACTGTCCAAGTGCCCGTACTTGGGATATCAAGGACCGATTACGACAGTTGTGGGAGAACTTGCCTTAAGAGAGGATACAACGGATTTGTGACACCCTTCCCAACCGAATCAGTGGTTGCATCCAGGCTGTAGGGGATAGGACGTGCTTGTGATAAACTGACTCATACTGCCAAGTTTTTTTTATAAATTTAACTCGATATTTTAATCACTGAAATTATATCATATACCATTTCAAACGGGGAAGCTTCATTTTGTTTCCTCCCCACTTCTGCGTGCGTTACCCCTTTTGTCAGACAGTGTAATATCCTGAATGAACTTAGGCGTATGAAGGAGCTAATAGTAAAATAGGTGCTTTATACGTTGACTCTAGATCAAAACCGCTTGAAGAAAGACGTTTCAAACTCGTGTTTTCGGCGTTATGAAGCTATAGACGAAACGACGTATGCTATTACAGCACATTGATAAAACTACCGTAAAAATGGTAGGTTGCCAATGTAAACGCACAGCAAAATCACATAACGAATCAGTTATAGTGGTGGATTCACAGGGTATCATCACAATTGACTTCTTGGAAGAGACTGTAACAAAAATTTATGTTACACCACTGTTCTTTATTTCCTAAACTCAACATACTTGTTGGAGTGAATATATTTAATGAAACGAATTTATATGCTGTATGTCGGAACTAAGCAAGGTAGGAAACAATTTTTTGAGGGAATGAAGAAATGAAATGTTGCAGCACCAAAGTCGTTATGCAAAAATGAGTTTTTGAAGATAATCGTCTACTAGTAGTATAGTCACCTAGTTATGTAACATATTCATGGGCTTTTCAACTGGCATTCGACACATTTAATTTCTTACAAAGCTACAAGTAAAGCTGCTCCAAGCAAGTCAAAAACATTTAATTCGAGGATACTGATATTATCGGTATGCATGCGACAGCATGCGCTACCTAATACACTGATGGAAGAAAGGACCGCAACGCAAAGAGGGAGTTATGCGACATAAGCGAAAGTTGCTAGCCGTGTTTCTACATCTGGAATATTTCGCGCCAGCTGCATAAGAGTGGCGCTAGTAGCACCACTATGAGGATGCAAATCGCGTTCCTTCAAGTACGAGCTGTAACGGCCGTGAGCGTTAGTTACGTCTGAGACAGGAAGTGGTGAGCTGATGTTAGTCAAGAATGCCTTTAAGACGACAAAGATCCTATTGTCAACAGCCCATTGTGTTTGAAAGAGATCTTGTAACAGGGCTACGATACACGGGAATGTACGGTCGCAACGAGACAGGACTCCTGCCTGATGGCCACGTGGCACTACCGGGAGAGACGACCATCGTATTCGGCGTGGGGCCCTGGCGCATCGTATTGCATCGACTGCAGCAATTTAAGCAGCCGTTGGCACCACAGTGACACAAAGAACTGTTACAAATTGGTTACTTCAAGGACAGCACCGAGGCAGACGCCCTGTAGCGTCCATTCCACTGACCACAAACCACCGCTATTTTTGACTTCAGTAGCGTTAAGCGATAGCTCATTGGAGGGCACGGTGCAGGTCTGTTGTGTTTTCTAATGGAAGCTGACTCTGCCTCGCTACCAGTGAGGGCCGCTTGTTGATTAGAAGGGCCTGCAACTAACCTGTCTGAGTGCTAGACACACTGGATCTACACCTCGAGTTATGGTCTGGGGTTCAATTTCGTATGACGCGAAGAGCACTCTCGTGATTATCCCATGCTCCTTGACTGCAAATTTGTGCGTCAGTTTGGTGATGCGACCTGTTACGCTGCCATTTATGAACAGCACTCCAGAAGCATCCAACAGGATAATGGTTGCCTACACACGGCCGTTGTGACCCAGAATGTTCTATAGAGTGTCGACATGTTGCCCTGGCCTGCTAGATCACCAGATATGTCTCCATTCGAGCACATACGGGTCATCATCAGACGACAACTCCAGCTCATATACGAACAGACCCTATACTGACCGACCTAGTGCAACAGACATGGGACTCCATTCCACAAACTGACATCCGGCATGCATGCAGGTTTACATACTTGCATTCAATATTCTGGCGACTACACTTGTTATTATTGTACCAGCGTTTCACATTTGCAGTGGCGTATCTCGTGCTTACATTAATGTGTGATCTTGGTATGTTAAACGATTAAATATGTTACTTAGGCAAATGTATTCCAGAAATTTCGTTACTTTAGATTAATTATTTTTCGGCGTTGCCATATTTCTCCGTTAGAGGATGTTCCATAGCGCCGTGCATGAAAACAGGATTTTTCCAGGGCTCATACCTCGTCTTCTATTGGTGATAATGATATGGTCAACTGGTTTGGATATCCCTTTCGCTGTGGACCATTTGTATACCCAACGGAAGGATCGTCTTACTGTAGCTATCCTACAGTGCAGGGTCAAAGGCTGAATGTTACACACTTCGTGAGCTTAGACAAATGGAACAAATCGGTTGGTTGTTTTTCCATTAGATGTAGTCTACGGTACGCCTTAAGAGCCTTATGGAAGCACCATTTAGTTCATGAGTGGTTTCTGAGAAAACCCGAAAAAATGGTTTTCGGGCACCAAAACCGAGTTGCAGATTTTAAGACAGCTGTGCACAGAAAATGTCTGAAATTTTGGATATATTCCTGAAATCCCGATCTCGAACAACCCTGAAAATTTTCTAGATATTTCTAACCATTTACAACAACAGAGGTTCAAAGTTACCATACTTGAACACGGAAAATACGCACGTAAAATCAGGTGTGAGGCGAAAAAGTAGTTTATAAAGTGACGTAGCTTGGAGGAATATGCTGTGAACTGTATTCCTTATCACTCGAAGGGTTCTGGGAACTCCATGTTGTAGTACTGAAGCACATGCAAAATATTTATGCACGTAAAATTCGGTCTGAGGTGTAAAACTATACATGGTGAGTCACCTAACGTTACCGCTGGATATATTTCGTAAACCACATCAAATACTGACGAACCGATTCCACAGACCGAACGTGAGGAGAGCGGCTAGTGTAATTGTTTAATAAAACGGTTCAAATGGCTCTGAGCACTATGGGACTTAGCTTCTGAGGTCATCAGTCCCCTAGAACTTAGAACTTTTTTTTTCGGTCATCAGTCTACTGACTGGTTTGATGCGGCCCGCCACGAATTCCTTTCCTGTGCTAACCTCTTCATCTCAGAGTAGCACTTGCAACCTACGTCCTCAATTAGTTGCTTGACGAATTCCAATCTCTGTCTTCCTCTGCAGTTTTTGCCCTCTACAGCTCCCTCTAGTACCATGGAAGTCATTCCCTCATGTCTTAGCAGATGTCCTATCATCCTGTCCCTTCTCCTTATCAGTGTTTTCCACATATTCCTTTCCTCTCCGATTCTGCGTAGAACCTCCTCATTCCTTACCTTATCAGTCCACCTAATTTTCAACATTCGTCTATAGCACCACATCTCAAATGCTTCGATTCTCTTCTGTTCCGGTTTTCCCACAGTCCATGTTTCACTACCATACAATGCTGTACTCCAGACGTACATCCTCAGAAATTTGTTCCTCAAATTAAGGCCGGTATTTGATGCCTTTTTTGCCATAGCGAGTCTGCTTTTGATGTCCTCCTTGCTCCGTCCGTCATTGGTTATTTTATTGCCTAGGTAACAGAATTCCTTAACTTCATTGACTTCGTGACCATCAATCCTGATGTTAAGTTTCTCGCTGTTCTCATTTCTACTACTTCTCATTACCTTCGTCTTTCTCCGATTTACTCACAAACCATACTGTGTACTCATTAGACTGTTCATTCCGTTCAGCAGATCATTTAATTCTTCTTCATTTTCACTCAGGATAGCAACGTCATCTGCGAATCGTATCATTGATATCCTTTCACCTTGTATTTCAATTCCACTCCTGAACCTTTCTTTTATATCCATCATTGCTTCCTCGATGTACAGATTGAAGAGTAGGGGCGAAAGGCTACAGCCTTGTCTTACACCCTTCTTAATACGAGCACTTCGTTCTTGATCGTCCACTCTTATTATTCCCTCTTGGTTGTTGTGCATATTGTATATGACCCGTCTCTCCGTACAGCTTACCCCTACTTTTTTCAGAATCTCGAACAGCTTGCACCATTTTATATCGTCGAACACTGTTTCCAGGTCCACAAATCCTATGAAAGTGCCTTGATTTTTCTTTAGCCATGCTTCCATTATTAGCCGTAAAGTCAGAATTGCCTCTCTCGTCCCTTTATTTTTCCTAAAGCCAAACTGATCGTCACCTAGCGCATTCTCAATTTTCTTTTCCATTCTTCTGTATATTATTCTTGTAAGCAGCTTCGATGCATGAGCTGTTAAGCTGATTGTACGATAATTCTCGCACTTGTCAGCTCTTGCCGTCTTCGGAATTGTGTGGATGATGCTTTTCCGAAAGTCAGATGGTATCTCGCCAGACTCATATTCTACACACCAACGTGAATAGTCGTTTTGTTGCCACTTCCCCCAATGATTTTAGAAATTCTGATGGAATGTTATCTATCCCTTCTGCCTTATTTGACCGTAAGTCCTCCAAAGCTCTTCTAAATTCCGATTCTAATACTGGATCCCCTATCTCTTCTAAATCGACTCCTGTTTCTTCTTTATCACATCAGACAAATCTTCACCCTCATAGAGGCTTTCAATGAATTCTTTCCACCTATCTGCTCTCTCCTCTGCATTTAACAGTGGAATTCCCGTTGCACTCTTAATGTTACCACCGTTGCTTTTAATGTCACCAAAGGTTGTTTTGACTTTCCTGTATGCTGAGTCTGTCCTTCCGACAATCATATCTTTTTCGATGTCTTCAAATTTTTCCTGCAGCCATTTCGTCTTAGCTTCCCTGCACTTCCTATTTATTTCATTCCTCAGCGACTTGTATTTCTGTATTCCTGATTTTCCCGGAACATGTTTGTACTTCCTCCTTTCATCAATCAACTGAAGTATTTCTTCTGTTACCCATGGTTTCTTCGCAGCTACCTTCTTTGTACCTATGTTTCCCAACTTCTGTGATGGCCCTTTTTACAGATGTCCATTCCTCTTCAACTGTACTGCCTACTGCGCTATTCCTTATTGCTGTATCTACAGCGTTAGAGAACTTCAAACGTATCTCGTCATTCCCTGGTACTTCCGTATCCCACTTCTTTGCGTATTGATTCTTCCTGACTAATGTCTTGAACTTCAGCCTACTCTTCATCACTACTATATTGTGATCTGAGTCTATATCTGCTCCTGGGTACGCCTTACAATCCAGTATCTGATTTCGGAATCTCTGTCTGACCATGATGTAATCTAATTGAAATCTTCCCGTATCTCCCGGCCTTTTCCAAATATACCTCCTCCTCTTGTGATTCTTGAACAGGGTATTCGCTATTACTAGCTGAAACTTGTTACAGAACTCAATTAGTCTTTCTCCTCTTTCATTCCTTGTCCCAAGCCCATATTCTCCTGTAACCTTTTCTTCTACTCCTTCCCCTACAACTGCATTCCAGTCGCCCATGACTATTAGATTCTCGTCCCCCTTTACATACTGAATTACCCTTTCAATATCCTCATACACTTTCTCTATCTGTTCATCTTCAGCTTGCGACGTCGGCATGTATACCTGAACTATCGTTGTCGGTGTTGGTCTGCTGTCGATTCTGATTGGAACAACCCGGTCACTGAACTGTTCACAGAAACACACCCTCTGCCCTACCTTCCTATTCATAACGAATCCTACACCTGTTATACCATATTCTGCTGCTGTTGATATTACCTGATTCTCATCTGACCAGAAATCCTTGTCTTCCTTCCTCTTCACTCCACTGACCCCTATTATATCTAGATTGAGCCTTTGCATTTCCCTTTTCAGATTTTCTAGTTTCCCTACCATGTTCAAGCTTCTGACATTCCACGCCCCGAGTCGTAGAACGTTATCCTTTCGTAGATTATTCAATCTTTTTTTCATGGTAACCTCCCCCTTGGCAGTCCCTTCCCGGAGATCCGAATGGGGGACACTTCAGGAATCTTTTGTCAATGGAGAGATCATCATGACACGTCTTCAATTACAGGCCACATGTCCTGTGGATACACGTTACGTGTCTTTAATGCGGTGGTTTCCATTGCCTTCTGCATCCTCATGTCGTTGATCATTGCTGATTCTTCCGCCTTTAGGGGCAATTTCCCACCCCTAGGACAAGAGAATGCCCTCAACCTCTATCCGCTCCTTCGCCCTCTTTGACAAGGCCGTTGGCAGAATGAGGCTGACTTCTTATGCCGGAAGTCTTCGGCCACCAATGCTGATTATTTATCAAAATTTAGGCAGTGGCGGGGATCGAACCCTTGACCGAACACGTTTTGATGATGAATCAAAGACGCTACCCCTAGACCACAGGTACTCCCAACTTACAACTACTTAAACCTAACTAACCTAAGGACACCACACACATCCATGCCCGAGGCAGGATTCGAACCTGCGACCGTAGCAGTCGCGCGGTTCCGGACTGCGCGCCTAGAACCGCTAGACCACCGCGGCCGGCAACTGTTTAATACAAACCATACAAAAATGCACGGAAGTATGTTTATTTAACACAAACCTACGTTTTTTGAAATGGAACCACGTTAGTTTTGTTAGCGCATCTGAACATATAAACAAATACGTAATCAGTGCCGTTTGTTGCATTGTAAAATGTTAATTACATCCGGAGATATTGTAACCTAAAGTTGACGCTTGAAACCTCCAACGTTCGGTTGCGTGTTGTAACAAATACGGGCCACGGTCGGCGAGCAGCATCTGCAGGGACATGTTTACGATGACGACCGTGTTTACGAGCGTGGCTGTAGTGCACTGTTGTGGTTTGGTCTAGCTGTCGCAGTGTCCGCATGTAGCGCTTGCTGCTATTGTTATTCTGCATTCGTCTCCGCACGCAGACCAACTGTAGTACACCGTGTTACCAGACGTCTGTGATAGTGTAGTGTTGTAGGAACTGTGACCATGGTGTATTCGAACTCTGAAAAGGCGGAGTGATACTCATCTATGGCGAGTGTCGACGAAATGCAGCTGAAGCCTGCAGGGTGTATGCAGAACGGTACCCGCACAGAGAGCATCCAACGTGCCGCACATTGCAAAACATCTACCGCCAACTGTATGCAACAGGTATGGTCGTAGCACGCAAACGGGTCCGTAACAGGCCCGTCACAGGAGAATCGGGTGCAGTTGGTGTGTTAGCTGCTGTTGCCATGAACCCACACATGAGTACACGGGACATTGCGAGAGCCGGTGGACTGAGTCAAAGTAGTGTCATGCGCATACTGCATCGTCACCGCTTTCACCCGTTTCATGTGTCGCTACATCAGCAATTACATGGTGATGACTTTAATCATCGAGTGCAATTCTGTCAATGGGCATTAACAGAAAATGTGTTGCAGTTCTACCTGTTTACCGATGAAGCGGGTTTCACAAACCACGGGGCAGTGAATCTACGGAACATGCATTACTGGTCCGTGGACAATCCTCGCTGGCTCAGACAGGTAGAGCGACAGCGACCGTGGACTGTAAATGTATGGTGCGGAATCATTGGCGACCACCTCATTGGTCATCACTTCATTGCAGGGGCCCAAACAGCTGCAACATACATCGCGTTTGTACAGAATGATCTGCCAACGTTGCTCGAAAATGTCCCACTGGAAACGCGTCGACGTATGTGGTATCAGCATGATGGTGCACCTGCACATTCCGCAATTAACACTAGGCTGACCCTTGACAGGATGTTCGACGGGCGTTTCATAGGACGTGGAGGACGCATAAATTGGCCAGACTGTTCTCCTGATCTTACACCTCTGGACTTCTTTCTGTGGGGTACGTTAAAGGAGAATGTGCACCGTGATGTGCCTACAATCCCAGAGGATATGAAACAACGTATTGTGGCAGCCTGCGGCGACATTACACCATGTGTGCTGCGGCGTGTACGACATTCATTACGCCAGAGATTGCAATTGTGTGCAGCAAATGATGGCCACCACATTGAACATCTATTGGCCTGACATGTCGGGACACACTCTATTCCACTCCGTAATTGAAAACGGAAACCACGGGTGTACGTGTACCTCACCCCTCATGGTAATGTACATGTGCGTCAGTGAAAAAGACCAATAAAAAGGTGTTAGCATGTGGACGTAATGTGCTGTTCCAGTCTCTTCTGTACCTAAGGTCCACCACCGTTCCCTTTGGATCCCTACGTAATTCGGTGCTCTCCGATACACACGATCGAACAGCGGAGGAGTGGTACTCAAGCGTCAACTTTAGGTTACAATATCTCCGGATGTAATGAACATTTTACAATGCAACAAACGGCACTGATTACGTATTTGTTTATATGTTCAGATGTGCTATCGAAACTAACGGGGTTCCATTTAAAAACACGTAGGTTTGTGTTAAAAAACATACTTCCGTGCATTTTTTTATGGTTTGTATTAACCAATTACACTAGTCCCTCTCCTCACGTTCGGTCTGTGGAATCGATTCGTCAGTATTTGATGTGGTTTACGAAATATATCCAGCAGTAATGTTAGGTGACTCACCCTGTATAGCCTTTGGGTTATTTCAATTTCACATAAGTAGGCTATCAAAATTTTAATAAACCATAAATTGCCTTTGACATGAGTGACGTGCCCTGCTTTACCAACAAAAGACGGAAACCAGGGGAAAAATGCTCCTATCGGAGCACAAAAAGGACGAATATGCTGCCGTTTATTGAAAGATTCTGACTGAAAAGTGGGGTACCAGCTGCCTCGTTCTACCTTCGTCAGCACCTTGAAAACTTTTCCGAAAAATTTTGGCATGCGAATATATTCACTCTTTTTTAGGCTGGACAGCGGGAGACAGTAGCAGCGGGAAAAAGACAGAAAAGTAATAAATACTAGAAGGTAGCAGACAGTTGCTGTGGTATAGAAAGAGCGAAGGAGACAATGGCCGTGATACAGAAAGAGAGGGACACAGTGACAGTGGAACATAGTTGACAGTGACAGAACAGTGTTAGGAAATGAGTGAAGGAAACAGTACTAATGGGAGAGGAATAAAGAGAAGGAGAAAGTGGGTGAGAGCCAGTGATAATGAGAGACGGAGTATTGATAATGACAACGAGGAAGACAGAGATACTGATTGCGAGAAGGGACGGCATCAGTGCGATGATATGAATGGGATAGTTGCAATAAGAGATAGGAAGAGGGAGACAGTGGCAGTGGCAGTGAGAGGAGACAATATTAGTACGACAGTACGAAGGAGACTGTGGCTGTGAGACAGGGGACAGTGCCAGTTAGGGAAGCACAAAGAGATAATGACTTTGACTTGGGCTGAATAAGTGAGTGAGAATCAACAAGTGGGAGTGGATGCGTATGAGCGACTTACAGTGATGGGCTCGTGGGTGTGAGCGAGCTATAGTTCAGGGAGATTGTATGAATGAGACGCGAGTTGAATGTTAAAAGGAGAGCGAGTATGTTTGCATGCCAAAATTTTTGAGAAAAGTTTAAAGGCGCTTGGGAAGGTAGAATGAAGCAGCTGGAACCCCACTTTTCAGTTAAAGTCTTTTAATAAACAGGAGCACATTACCTTCTTTTGAGCTACGATAGGAGCATTTTTCCGCTGGTGACTATATGTTCGACTATGTGCATCTGGTTAGTGTTTGCATTGAGCAAATATTTTTCCATGATAGTGATTATATACACATAAAAACTGTTCTTATCTTCACGTCTTTTCCTTATAGTAACTTATGTGTTCACATAAAATTCCAGTAGCTTCGTCCTGGTAGACGAGTGAATCAGTGAGGCTAACAGTATTAATTCTAATACAGTGACAATCAGAAGTACAGAAGCAGAGTTTGTCTACTGTGACTATCAAAATGATTCATTCAGTTTCTTACCTGTGGTTGCAACCTTATACAGGGGTCTGTATGCCTGATTTGGAGAATCTCCTGGAATGTAGTCACCAAGGCCCACAGTTGTGAGTGATATAAAGCAGTAATACAGAGAATCCAGGAAGTCCCACTCTGGTTCAAGTGCTGCAAAAACTGAAGCAGGCAGCATCATGAAAAATGCGACGAGCACTGTGACAACGATAGCAAGATGCAGCAGACGGATGTTGAAGGGCTGATACAGATGGCCAAGGCGTGAGTTCAGGGTCTGCAGCAGCACTGTTGTTGGAACCATCAATCTTTCCACCAGGGCTGTCAGCAGCACCAAAGTCAGAGGGATTCCCAGCATTGCGTATATCATGCAAAACACCTTTCCACCTTTGGAAAGCGGTGTCACATGCCCATAACCTGCAACAAATGACACCCTTTTTAACGAAGAATAATTTATATATGTAAAATAATAATGGAAAAGCCGATATTTGCTTCAAAATTTCTATGAAACTCATTATTACAAACTTAAGAACATAAACCCTCCCCACAAAAACAGCAGTTAAGAAATAGTAGGTATATTCAGCTCATGGACAACACTTTGCTACATGTGTAATAATTTCTGCTGTTTAAACCGTCCTAGTCTTACATTAACTTTTCTTTAAGCATTCCCTAAACACTTATAAATTTCACTTCATAGATTCACTAGCTCCATGTACAAGAAGTCCACAAGCTTTCTTTCAGTTTCACTCATCGTTTTCTTAGCTTTGGCTTCATGTTTTCCCAAACTCAATATTATTGATAAATGAGTGATAATTGCTGCTACTACGTTAAATATATGTCCTGCGCCATTCTGTAATGTAGTTGGCGATGGTTTAATTTTTACACACGTTACATAAATGTAGATTTAAAAATTCTGATATTGATAACTTAATTGAATCATTGAAATGGTCCTTTTCAGTGATATTCCAAAATTTGCTGGCAGGAGTTGTGTCCACAGTCAGAACATTGAAACGCATTTTTTATATTGGCAACTTATTGGTTTCTCAACATTCATTATTCCTGGAAGCGACATACTTTCTACACAAAGGAAAAGCACCATTTAGCGCAAAAGCTGGTTGATACAGAGATCAAACTATTAAAAGTGTGGAGTAAATTTTGACATTTGCTCTGATTCTATGACTCACTTCAAAGAAGTCGTCTGAAACTGAAAAATAAAAAATTTATTTTGTGTCGTGTATACAAAATTGTATAAAGAATTATTCCATTTATATGTAATTGTATTCAATTATTCATTGTTGGGGACTACAATTTCTCACATAGAGGGAAGTTAAGTGTGGTAAATTGCCTACTGAATAGCGTAATTACCATTTCAGATCAGTAGAAGTATGAGTAAAGAATGAGAACAGTAAAAGAAATTGAAAACGTATAACAACGATAAATCGTTGAACTATGAACTAAGAAAGGCATGTGACACTATGAATAGAGACAATTAATTGCGAGAATATGGTCATGCAGTGCAGAGGAGTGTACATGCGCTGATAACCCCTCCTTGTGCGCCATTAAGCTCCATAGGAGTGTACAGAGTGCAAGGTACGAGGAAAATCGTGATGTAAAATATACAGTAACCACTTTGTGGCAACAGAATATCTGGTGCTGTTTGGCTATATGCTAAACATACTAAAGTCCAAAAAAGATTCCTGCTGCAGGAGTTCGACATAATCCTTCGAGCACTTCTGCAGGAACTATATTTCTGAAGCTTGTTTCCAGCCTTATTTTTTCTTTCTCTTGTGCTATGACACTGCTTTTGAGTGTTCTCAGACGAAATTGAGTTTTTGACTGTTGCGATGCTATGTTGACTTGTCTTGCTAGCAGACTTTACAGACTCCTAACAATAGAAAATTATCTGTACTGGCTTGGCTGGTGCACTCTGCCAACAATCGCAGATCTATTACAGAGCCTTCGAAGCTATTGTGTCTTATGCAGGGTTAAGGGGAGAGCTACGTAAGTTCAGCAGCGGTGATGTACTAAACCTAGCGTCAGAAACGGCAGAGCATTAAAGAGAATTGCTATCTTTAATAAAACTATTCTTCATTTACAAGTAGAAAGAAAAAGTGTTAACGAAGGCAGTGTGATGGGAACTATTCATGGCATAGCTCACGTTACCATCTCTGTTGGAAATCAGTCAAATACCAAAAAGAGGCTCGAGTGCTGGAAGGAATACAAAACTTTCTCTATCAACCAGTCGTACTTTATAATCTGGGCCAGTAAATCTACACTTCTGCGCAACAGTGGGAAGGATAGCGCATAACGAAATTTTAATTACTGTATGTAGTAAAGAAGGAATAACCAGGGCCGTTTTGAGTACATTCTTTCACACAAGTGTCTTATTATTTGATGTCCCCTCCCCCTCCATTTTCCCTCATACACTTTCTCCTATGTCAGTTTTCGTTACTCATTGTGAAACTCACTGCATATAAATCTTGCAATTCGATGACCCTGCCACCCACATCATCTTGGGGCCCAAGCGGCCTCTACTAATTGTACGTCCTGTATAGAAACCTTACAGTTGCGGGACCTCTGGCGTCTCTCTCAGCTTGGCACCCCAAGGAATCTCTACTAATTTTATGTCCTGTATAGAAATCTTATAGCTGTGGAGCATCTGCCACCCCTCTCAGCTTGATAGCCGAAGCGGCCTCTACTAACTGTATGTCCTGTACAGAAATCCTACGGCGGTGGCACGTCTGGCACCCCACTCAGCTTGACGTCCCAAGCGGCCTCTCTTAATGGTACTACCTGTATAGAAACCTTATCTCTCAGTTTGATGCTCCTACCAGCCGGTTTTAGTTGTACATCTTCTATAGAAATCTTACAATTTCAGCACCTCTGGCGCCCCTCTCAACTTTGTGCCCCAGGTGACCTCTACTAATTGTACACCCTGTATAGAAATTTTACAGTTGTGGCATCGGTGGCCACCATCTCAGAGTCCCAAGCGTCGGTTTTCGTCACGTGGGTCTCACACCGGCCCTTGGAAGAACTTAACAATTTAATCTGTAGGAGATCCGGAGGTATACAGGTTGCAAAAGTTGGTACACAAGCTGCTGCCACTTCTGGCAGTAATGGTGGCTTCAGTCCACTAGGAATCGACTGAAACTGAGCTTGATGACACATACAGTTGCGTCATTCCACGCTGCTTCAACTCAGCTCTATGATTGAGTTCATCAGTCATAATGGACAGCGAGTGGTGGTGTGCCAGTCTCTCAGTAACCCATGAACAGGTGTTTTGGATGAATGTGAGATATGAAGAACGTGCTGGGAGGGCAGTAGCAGAAGTTAATCTTTATCGAGATAGGTCAGGACAGCCTAGGCTACACGCAATTTTACATTATCTTGTTGAAAGACAACATAATGGAGACCTTCAGGGTAGACCGTAGCCAACGGCCTTAACAAGCCGGCAATTTAACCGCTCATATCCAGATATTACTGACTATAACAACCAGAGGTGATCGAGTTGTGCACCCAGTGACATCCCATACCATCACACCAGGTACCTGGCCTGTATGACGATAACAAATGCAAGATGACAACTTATGTCCTGTCTGGAGCCTTCACGCGTGGATGCATCCATTGTGTTGCTATACGAAAAGCTGGAACTCGTATGAAAATACAATTTGTCGCTACTCACGTGTCCATTGTTGATGATGGGTGCACCACTTGATCATGGGTGCACCACCGTCAGAGCAAGTCCCGCTTTTGGTGTGTAAAGGGAAGGCGTAATAAAGATCTCAGTGCTGAAGTTCCGTGGTATTTCATACATCGTCGCACTGTACATATGAACATTTCCCTAGTTGCAGACAAGTCCATTTCCAGACTCAAGACACCTGACGTGGCTGTACGAGTTTCCACAGCCGAGCGAACAATATGCACGATCGGAAGCTAATTGCGTGAGGTTGCCGGGCTCCTGCATGGCGTCGAGTATGGCCCTCCTGAACCCACAGATTCCGTATCTGCTTGACAGTCAAGGGATTCCGACCAATGTGAGCAGCAATGCCGCGGAACGAGAAACTGCCCTTTCGATAGGTCCTGATAGTCTGTTCTCAAATGCCGAAACGTGCTAGTACACGGTTCTGCTTCTTACACGAGGTAAAACACGGTCTTTTCACAACCCATGTTCAAATGTGATTTCTGAATGTTGAGCCCCCTAAGTAATACTTCCTTATGTATAGAATATAGGTGGCCTTAGTCCTATTTACTTTGTGACGTGGCTCTGAAATGCTAATCATTTGCATACCCAATTATTTAACACATTTCACTTCATTTCGACGTTACCTGTATGCTTCCTTCTTCATGTCACACTTTTGATGGCCGACACTGCAGCCTTACATGGGTACATACCACAGGTCGTGTGTACATATGGGGAACACCAAGGTAAGTTTTCGCTGCAGACGTATTTATCCAGCGGTGCTGCTATGTGGAGGTTCTGTAATAATTTGGGATGTTGCATAGTAGTTTTCATTGTGCTTTCATAGTGTGAGTGGCTTAAAATGGTTGATTCTAACATGTCTTATCTGTGTTTCTGTGGAAGCGTAAAATTTTGTATTTGGTTTTCGTGTAATTAAAGCCAGACCATTGCATCATAAATTATGCATTAGCTATTCTCTTTATTATTCGTTTAATATTATATTTTGTTCCATTCAAGGCAAAAAATAAAATCAAACCCAGCTCTCTA
Organism: Schistocerca americana; assembly: GCF_021461395.2. NCBI lineage: Eukaryota > Metazoa > Arthropoda > Insecta > Orthoptera > Acrididae > Schistocerca > Schistocerca americana. The sequence continues at coordinate 136,674,789 of NC_060130.1, read as the reverse complement.
GAACAGATGGTCAATGGTCTTCAGTCCGAAGACTGAGTTGATGCAGCTCTCCGTGCAACCCCCTCCCGTGCAAGCCTTTTCATCTCCAAATAACTACTGCAACCTACGTACACTCCTGGAAATTGAAATAAGAACACCGTGAATTCATTGTCCCAGGAAGGGGAAACTTTATTGACACATTCCTGGGGTCAGATACATCACATGATCACACTGACAGAACCACAGGCACATAGACACAGGCAACAGAGCATGCACAATGTCGGCACTAGTACAGTGTATATCCACCTTTCGCAGCAATGCAGGCTGCTATTCTCCCATGGAGACGATCGTAGAGATGCTGGATGTAGTCCTGTGGAACGGCTTGCCATGCCATTTTCACCTGGCGCCTCAGTTGGACCAGCGTTCGCGCTGGACGTGCAGACCGCGTGAGACGACGCTTCATCCAGTCCCAAACATGCTCAATGGGGGACAGATCCGGAGATCTTGTTGGTCAGGGTAGTTGACTTACACCTTCTAGAGCACGTTGGGTGGCACGGGATACATGCGGGCGTGCATTGTCCTGTTGGAACAGCACGTTCCCTTGCCGGTCTAGGAATGGTAGAACGATGGGTTCGATGACGGTTTGGATGTACCGTGCACTATTCAGTGTCCCCTCGACGATCACCAGTGGTGTACGGCCAGTGTAGGAGATCGCTCCCCACACCATGATGCCGGGTGTTGGCCCTGTGTGCCTCGGTCGTATGCAGTCCTGATTGTGGCGCTCACCTGCACGGCGCCAAACACGCATACGACCATCATTGGCACCAAGGCAGAAGCGACTCTCATCGCTGAAGACGACACGTCTCCATTCGTCCCTCCATTCACGCCTGTCGCGACACCACTGGAGGCGGGCTGCACGATGTTGGGGCGTGAGCGGAAGACGGCCTAACGGTGTGCGGGACCGTAGCCCAGCTTCATGGAGACGGTTGCGAATGGTCCTCGCCGATACCCCAGGAGCAACAGTGTCCCTAATTTGCTGGGAAGTGGCGGTGCGGTCCCCTACGGCACTGCGTAGGATCCTACGGTCTTGGCGTGCATCCGTGCGTCGCTGCGGTCCGGTCCCAGGTCGACGGGCACGTGCACCTTCCGCCGACCACTGGCGACAACATCGATGTACTGTGAAGACCTCACGCCCCACGTGTTGAGCAATTCGGTGGTACGTCCACCCGGCCTCCCGCATGCTCACTATACGCCCTCGCTCAAAGTCCGTCAACTGCACATACGGTTCACGTCCACGCTGTCGCGGCATGCTACCAGTGTTAAAGACTGCGATGGAGCTCCGTATGCCACGGCAAACTGGCTGACACTGACGGCGGCGGTGCACAAATGCTGCGCAGCTAGCGCCATTCGACGGCCAACACCGCGGTTCCTGGTGTGTCCGCTGTGCCGTGCGTGTGATCATTGCTTGTACAGCCCTCTCGCAGTGTCCGGAGCAAGTATGGTGGGTCTGACACACCGGTGTCAATGTGTTCTTTTTTCCATTTCCAGGAGTGTATTTTTGAACCTGCTTATTGCATTCATGTCTTGGTCTCTCTCTATAGCCTTTGTGCCCCACATTTCTCTCCAATACGAAATTGGTGATCACTTGATGTCTCACAATGTGTACTGTCAAGTGATTCCTTCATTTAGGCAACTAGTGTCACAAATTTCTTACCTCCCCAGTTCTGATCGGTACCTCGTCAGCGGTTACGCGATCTACACATCTAAACTTCGACGTTCTCTTGTAACACCATAATTCACCTTTTCCTTGTAACACCATATTTCATATTCTATTCTTGTCTAAAATGTTTGTCATCAATGTTTCACTTCCATATATGGCTACACTCCATACAGACAACTTCAGAAAAAGTCTTCGTAATACTTAAATCTATTTTAGATATTAGCAAATTTCTCTTGTTCAGAAACGCTTTTCTTGCCATTGCCAATCCACATTTTACATCCTCTCTACTTCTGCCATTATCATTTAATTCGCCTCCCAAATAGCAAAACTCATCTACTGCTTTTAGTGTCTCGTTTCCTAATCTAATTCCCTCATTATCACCTGATTTAATTCGACTACATTCCATTATCCTTGTTTTACGTCTGTTGATGTTCATCTTACATCCTCCTTTCAAGATTCCGTCCGTTTCGTTCAACTGTTCTTCCAAATCCTTCGCTGAATAACAATGTCATCGGCAAACCTCAAAGCTTTTATTTTTTATCCTTGAACTTTAATTCTTTCTCCAAATTTTTCTTTGGTTTCCTTTACTGTTTGCTCAAGGTACAGATTGAATAACATTGGGGACAGGCTACAATCCTATCTCACTCCCCTCTCAACCTCTGCTTCCCTTCCATACCTCTCGACTCTTACAACGTCCGTCTGGTTTCTGTACAAGTTGCATGTAATCTTTCGCTTCCTGCGTTTTACACCTGTTACCTGCAGAATTTAAAAGAGTGTATTCCATTCGACATTGTCAAAAGCTTTCTCCACATGTATAAAAGCTATAAATGTAGGTTTGGCTTCTCTTAACCTAGTGTGGCCTTCGAAAAGAAACGTTTTGATCGCAAATCATATTTATGAAAATTGCAGTTATTCGAAAGTCAACGTATGGCTCAGAGTGACTCAAAGAAACAATTAAAAGTACGTAGAAATAAACGAACATTTCAACTCCAAATCAATATTTAATAGCGCTATCACTCGCTACCACGTTAAAAGATCAAGGGCAATGAATAATGAACGACCTTTACGAGCGAACTGCCGCCTCATGAAAACTAAGACTGATTCACCTGATGCCACACCGGATGAGTGTAACGGCCAGGTAAAATACAGTTACTGCCGCGAATTGAATATATCTTCAGCATTCCTCGTAATGTGTGGACGGGCAATGTCCTATTGGAAATCATCGCGCAGAATGTGATGAAGAAAGAGACTTCTGATTCTATAGCTTGACTGCTGCAGCAGTTACTGTTGAGAGCAGTCACCGCCAAAGAGACTCGAGACTCTGCGGAAAAAGTCACTAATTGCAAAGTTTAGGGACACGGTAATCAGTGAGGTAACATAATTTTCTTATTTCATTCATTAACGTTTTGCGGAAATATATTTCGTGGTAACTTTTCACTTAGACGAACATTGGACACAAAAATATACTTAAAATTATGTTTAGGGTTTTCACACGCATATCTTCCTGGTATGTGATTAAAAATTAGGCGATATTAACTGCGGCCTGTCAATACTTTTTTAGTAAATTAAGTTTGTTGTGAACTATCCATCCGATTTTGAGATAAATAGTAATATTTACAAATATAGTATTAAAAGGGAAATGATTCCAACTATCACGTAGTATATCTAGCTTTGGCACAGAAAGGCATTAAATACTCAGCAATAAAACTCTTTGACAATCTGCCTACGGAAATAAAGATAAAATGTCTAAAACGAAAAAAGTTTCCATGTACAGATTATGTTTGTTATTCATTAACAAATCCTTCTACAGCGTAGAGAAATTATTGAGTAGAAATAAGTAGTCAATGAGAAACTAGAATTTAGTCACACTGACGCATTTCTTAAGATATGTACACCGGTAAAGATGTTCCACATGACAACAAATACTGATAGTGCTGTCTCTGGAACAGGTACCTAACTACAAAGGTATAACCGTTTCTCAGCTACCCGAATTTTACACAATTGTTCACATAGGTCTCAAACGACGTTTTGGCAATAGTCTTCCAGATACCAGCTGCATTTCTAATCATCCAGAGAACGAAAGGGAACTGCCAGTCACCCATCTATAACTCTAATATCCTTTTACATACACATCAATGACACCAACGGCACAGCTGACTACTCAAAGACCCTTGAACGTCTGTGTGTATGTGTCATAGAAAAACCTAAAAACAAAGCGACACATCCGTTACAATGTTTGTATCTGGTGAGATATGACAGAACATAGAATTCATTGATATATTATCCCATTTACGCATCCTTTGGTAATCAGTCGGATCCTCATATCTAGCGCTTGATCCACGTTTAAAAAGGTGCTCCCTACTTGCATTATAAATTAGAGACTATAAATACTGAAACTTAATTGTTACTGTAGAATATAGCTAAAGTGATCTCAGAAATGGCCACTGGATACTTGTGTTTTCTCGTTTAACACGTTGACTCGTTTACCTCTGAAAAAGCAAAATATTTCTATTCCCTCTAAAATAAATAGGAGAGTGGTGGTGATGAGAACGGAGGACTGGCTAGAGGTGGTGACGAGACTAGGGTTGCTGTGGGGGACCAGGAGAGAGGGGTAGCTGGTATTGGGATCTATACATTTGAGAGGGAAGTGGGTGGGAGGCAACAGGGATGAGGAAAAGCAAAAGGTGTGGTATAGGGAGAGAAGGAGAAGGGAGACTTTGGGTGGGGGTGGATAGGGTGGGATGGATTCCTATTCGGTATGATGGGTATTATTTGGGGGTGAGTTCATAGCCTAGGAGAGGGGAAAGGTTTGTAATTTTTTTAATGATTATGTAGTTTGTGTGCTAGAGGAGGATTGGTGGGATATGTTAGGAGAGCCATGGCAGCGCACTTGAATTGGAAAGGAGAGCAGACACAAGAGAATTGTTGGAGTTGAGTTTGCAGATGGTGTAGGTTCTTCAGAGGTGTTCTATGTGAGTGGGGAGAGGTGGGTGACGGATCCTCGTGAGGGGAGGTAAAAGGATACAGAAAGTGTGGCGGAAAGCATGGCGTTCGAGGATCTGGAGGCACTTATAGAACTTGTAAGGGCCAGATATCAGGGCAACAGTCGCATAGAAAAGCATGCGGTGGATCAGGGAGTTGTACATGTGAAGACAGTGGTGTGCTATAGTCCCCATGTTTAGCCAGGTAGTAGCCTTAGTCTGTCGTGGGCTTTCTGTTGGATGTTTAGTAGGTGAGGTGTCCACGTTAGTTTCCGGTCGAAGGTTAGTCCAAAGTTTTTTGGCACCATTTTTTTCCTTGTTATTTCATCCCCCTCGCCACATATGGTGGGGGTTGGGCTGCCAGAAGTACAGTTCTCTGCTCTTCAGCCAAGCCAATTAAAAAAATTACGATGATAAATATAAGCAAAATTTTTTTTCTTTTTTCTATTTTAAATTAAGAATCGAAGATAGGCAGTTAAAATATGGAAGTACATACATTTTAAAAACATATCACAGGGAGGTTAAATTCCTCTGATAAAAACACCGAAGCACTGCACTTTCACTTAAAAACTAAAGGACCTGCACTAGGATGAGAGGTATTGTTTTAGCACCATATAATGGTATGCTTAATAAAGGTTACTTATGAATGTGATGGTAATGGGAACAACTTTCACAGATGTGAATCTGCAGCGGCTATGGGCTCATACATGCAAAAGGCTATTCAGCATATTAAATTAGTACTAGGAATAAGAACAATCCTATAAAGACTTAAAGCGATGGACTATGTTATGTAAAAGAGCCGGGAAGACACGTTTACAACCGCTTGCCAGCAGACAAACACTTCGGCGACGAAAGTCACGGGATAGCGATATGCACATATACAGACGGTGGGTGGCATCACGTACACGTTATAAAAGGGGTCTGCATTGGTGGAGCTGTCTGGCGCCAGATTTACACTAAACTCAACGCTACACATCCATTTAAATCTATCGAGTACTGGAAAGTACATTGTCAACTCATTAGCTACATCCCCACACCTTCCTACCCACTTCTCCACGATAACCATCCCTTACAGACAACCTGAGCAAAGCTAGCCACTTTGCAACATATCTGACATCTTCTCCCATCCCTGATGATCCACATTTTGATGATTCTCTTTTAGCTATCGTCCATGAACGCATTAATACCGCCATCCCACCCCTGGCTTCCTGCTTCCTGTACTTGGACAACATACCACACACAGAATTAAATACACCTATTGCAGTAAGACACATAAAACAAGTACTCGACAGAAAAACGCAACACTTCCCTCGGCCATGACTGCAATACTTATCGACACCTCAAAGAATGACTCCTCTCCTTTCTCATCACTCTTTCAACCCTTTACATCACTATCCTCAACAATGGAAAACCTCCAAAATCCTACTTTTCCTCAAACCCCAAAAACCTCCTACTGATAACTCCTGCTACCGCCCCATCTGTCTCACCTCATTGTTTAGCAAGGTCTTCGAATCCATCCTCTCCCAATGCAGCCATTAACACTTGAACCAACACCACCTTCTTCCCATTAACCAGTGTTGCTTCCATCCCAGTTTCTCCTCTCATGACCGGCTCCTGCACCTCACCCATCTCCTATCACACCAACTCAACTTCCGTAAATCCGCTATTTTTGTCTTCCTCGACCTAGAAAAAGCCTATGATCATGTATGGAATTCCCGTCCCCTTTTCAAACTCCAGACATATTCACTTCTAGTTACCTATGTCCCTCTTATTGCATCCTTCCTATGTAATCGCCCATCCTTTGTCACTATTAACAACATCAACTGCTGTACCTTTCATCCCACTGCAGGAATGCCCAAAGGTACTGTCCTGTAGCCTCTCCTTTATCTTCTCTACACCGCTGATATGCTTAAACTACCTCTACCAGTCCACCTCCTCCAATATGCTGATGACACTGCTTTCCTCGCCCTCTGCCCTACACTCCAGAAATCCCAATGATCCCTGCAAATTCAACTCAATCAGTTTGCCTCCTGGTGTGACCAATGGCTTCTCAAGATCAACCCCTCCAAAGTCCAGGCAATAATTACAGGACAAACCACCTGCACCTTCCGCCTCCATGACTTCTACCTTACCATTTACTATCGTCCTATCCAGCTAACTAACACTCTAAAATGTCTCGAACTAACCCTCAACCGGCAACTAACGTGGTACCCCCACCTACCAACTATTCAAAAAAAGGCCCACAATAGACTAAAACTACTAATAGGCAGAACTTGAGGATTACACCCATCCACATTTATCCTACAAAATCCTGATCTGCCCCATCGTTTGTTATGCAAATGTTGCATGGATCTCCACCCCCCCCCCCCCAAAGTTCTATAAATCCTATGAAGTCCTTGAACGCCATGTATTCCGTCTCTCTTTCTGAATCCGTTTACCTACCCCTCTGGATCGTCTGCCATCTCATCAAATTAAATTCCCACGCCTCCTCATCCACATCGAATACCTACACATCTATTACACTGAGACCTGAGTTTCTCCTGGCGTATACAACTTTCAGATAACTTTCGGGAATTCAGCCAGGTAACACTTTCAGCGACCGCTGATATTTCGGCGGGAGAACACCCCATCAGTTTCAAGTCAAACTGCAACGGACAGGCGACGTACATGAAAATTTAAGACATCGGTGAAACCCGCCTGTTTTTGTAGATATGTCGACGATACCTTTGTTGTTTGGCCTCATGGTAGGGAGAATTTGAATGCCTCGATCCACCCAAACATTCGTTTTACGATGGTGATGGAAGAGGATGGTTGTCTTCCCTTTCTTGAAGTGTTGGTTAGGAGGAGGGATGATGGATCATTGGGACATGCAGTCTACAGAAAACGTACTGACACCGACTTATACTTACAGGCTAATAGTTATCACCATCCGGCTCAGCGTGAAGGGGTACTTCGTACCTTGGTACACAGGGCACATGTCGTTTCCGACGCTGAGACTTTGCCAGCTGAGCTGTCCTATCTTGAAATTACGTTTCGTCAAAATGGTTATAGTGATAGACAGATCGAACGCGCGTTGCGCTATCGACCAACTGTACATCGGGTGATTGATGATAATTCTGAGACGACACCTAAGTCTACTGCCTTTTTGCCTTGCGTAGGAAACACTTCCAACAAGATCGGTCGTATTTTATGGAAATACGATGTGAAATGTGTGTTCCGACCTCCATCTAAAATTAGAGTGCTTTTGAGTTCTGTTAAGAATGATCTTGGTCTGCGTAAGGCGGGTGTATATCGCATTCCTTGTAGCTGCGGCATGGCATGCATTGGTCAAACTATCAGGACCGTGGAGCACCGATGTACTGAGCATAAACGGCACACACGATTACAGCAGCCAAGTAGATCTGCTATTGCCGAACATTGCTTGGGTACTGGTACCCCATGTTATATAATAACATCGAGATATTGGCATGCACGTCCAGCTATTGGGACAATGTTATTAAGAAGGCAGTTGAGATTAAATTAGCGAGCAACCTCGTTAACAGGGATGGAGGTTTTTGTTTAAACTCTGTTTGGAATCCGGCTCTCTCGCTTGTGAAAAAACAGAGGTACAGAGTCAATGCTACCTCACCTGCGAGTTCGCAGTCTCACTGTCGATATCTCTGACTTTGGTCATCGTTGATGGCACTAGTGTTCAGTGTGTGTGTTATCTAACCTGCATCAGTCCGAGAACAAAAAAAAAAAAAAAAAAAAAAAAAAAAAAAAAAAAAAAAAATCAAATGTCTGTGACATCTTGTGGAACTTAACTGCTAAGGTCATCAATCCCAAAGCTTACACACCACTTAACCTAAATTATCCTAAGGACAAACACACACGCCCATGCCCTAGGGAGGACTCGAAACTCCTCCGGGACCAGCCGCACAGTCCATGATTGCAGCGCCGCGACCGCTCGGCTAGTCCCGCGCGGCCAGAAACTCTTCCTTCCAGTCACGCAGCTGATCTGATGTTCCTTACGCTCGTATTTTGTTCTTTAGGCCTGAATGCGGAATTATATCGAACACTTTTGGAAGTAAAAAAAGGCGGCATCAACCTGGGCCCTGGTATCTACTGCTTTCTGGGTCTCGCGGCTAAACAGAACGAGCTGGCTTTCACACTGTCATTGTGTTTTGAACCATGTTGTTTCCTACAGAGAAAATTTTCGGTCTCCAGAACTGATGTAGCAAGCGAGCATTAAACATGTTCCAAAATTCTGCAATAGACCGACGTAAGAGATATACGTCTAGAATTTTTTACGTCTACGTCTATTCGACGACTCATTTTGAAAACGGAAATCACCTGCTCTTTTTTCCGATCATTAGGAACGCTTTGCGCCTACAGCGACCTATGGTACACAGCTACTAGAAGAAGAGCTAATTTTTTCGCGTATTGAATGTACAATTATATGGGTATCCCGTCAGGCCCAGTGGCCTTTCCTCTGTTGAGCGATATCAGTTGCCTCTCTATCCCTCGGCCACTTACTTCTGTATCTGTCATTTTGACGTTCGTGTCACTGTTTAAAGGAGGAACTACAGAGCGGTCTTCCTCAGTGAAATAGTTTTGGAAAAATATGATTAGGATTTGGGCCTTCTCTGTGTCACCTTCCGTTTTCGATGCCATTATGGTCACAGAGTGTTTGGACAAAAGGCTTCGATCCGTTTGCTTATTTAATATAAGGCGAAAACTTCTTAGAATTTTCTGGCAAGTCTGTAGATAGAATTTTACTTTCAAATTCAATGAACGCTTCATGCATGGCTCTCCTTAAGCTACTTTTGGCTTCGTTCAATTTCTACTTGTCTGTAAAGCTTTGATTACGTTTAAATATGCAGTGACGCTGTCATTGCTTTCGTAGCAGCTTTTTAACACGTCTTTCCCGACCCTCACAGTTTCGCTAGCCACGTACCTGTCTAAGGCGTAATGTACGGCACTCTTTAACTTTGTTCATCGGTGCTCAACATTATCAGTGCTATAGATGAAATTTTCATGTTGACCTCTCAGTAATCTGAAATCAGTTTCTTGTCGCCTTTGCTAATCAGGAATGTCTACCTACCTTTATTTATAGTTTTATTTACAGACGTATTCAGTGATGCTGTAACGGTGTTATCAGCAGTGATTCCCTGTTCTACACTGAGTCGAAAAGGGAGCGCCTGTCGGTGACCAGGAGATCTAATATGTTCTTTTCACGAATCGGTTCTCTGATGAGCTGCCCAAGGTAACAGAACACCTGGCTTAATAATATAACATTATCATGCAAAATGCTGGCTGTTCCGAATAAAGGATGCTATCAGTAATAGGGGTGTTGCACAGCCCAGAGGGATGCTATGCCTTCACGGCATTATATTGGAACAGGATAATGTTTTTCTACATGTTGCGAGCAGTAATTACGGCTTCCCCTCTTCATGAAACCTTCTGATGCCCTTCTGACCTATAAACTAAGCCGGTATGTCAGCGATAGAACATATATGAGATTGTATGGGTGGGCACGTTGATCGTGACATCGTGCCAGTTGCTAGAACCACTAAAGTTGGGACTGTGATAGAAGTTACCTGCAATAGTATTGCTCAGGGACTTATTCAAAATCTACTTAATTTTTTTTAGAGCTAGAGATTCTGTGGCAGCCTCACCTCACCAAAAATTGCTTGTATAATATTGTTTCATTAACATATTTATTTGGTATCTTCTTTACACTATTAGAGTTGACACTTGAACACAAAAAATTCATTTTGCTGTGATACCTTAATGGAATTCCTTCATTTTCACAACAGGCAGTGTATTACACTCAAGCGCCAAAGAAACTGGTGTAGGCATGCGTATTCAAATACAGAGATATGTAAACACACAGAATACGGCGCTGCGGTCAGCAACGCCTATATACGACAACAAGTGTCTGGCGCAGTTGTTAGATCGGTTACTGCTGCTACAATGGCAGGTTATCAAGATTTAAGGAGTTTGAAAGTGGTGTTATTGTCGGCGCACAAGGAGTGGGACACAGCATCTCCGAGGTAGCGATGAAGTGGGGATTTTCCCGTACGACCATTTAACGAGTGTACCGTGAATATCAGGAATCCAGTAAAAGATCAAGTCGCTGCGGCCAAAATTAGATCCTGCAAGAACAGAACCAACGACGACTGAGGAGAATCGTTCAGCGTGACAGAAGTGCAACCTTTCCGCAAATTGCCGCAGATTTCAGTGCTGGGCCATCAACAAGTATCAGCCTGCGAGCCATTCAACGAAACATCATCGATATGGGCTTTCGAAGCCTGGGTCCGTCAACACCGACATTGTACTGTTGATGACTGGAAACGTGTTGCCTAATCGGAAGAGTCTCATTTCAAATTCTATCGAGTGGATTGGCGTGTACTGAATATGGCGTGTACTGAATATAGCTGACAGAAGAAGCTACCTGTTGAGGGAGGTGCGCCGGCTCTGAATCGAATCCGCTCGGCGAGTTGACGACGTGGGTCTGTGTGCTGGCCAGCTTGGATGTGGGTTTCAGGCGGTTTTCCACATCCCACTAGGTGATTAACAGTTACACGACACGCAGACACTTACAAAACTTCCACTTGCTTTCATATGGCTAATACTACACACAAGTAGTTGGGATACACATATTCCGTAACAGAAGGTAACTGGGCGACGTCAGAAACTGAATCCGCCCACCCCTGAAATTAAGCACGCCAAATCCAATCCTAACTATGGCGACCTTGTGCCAATGCAAGACAAAGGCACGCAGAGCAATGGCACAAGATGTAACGATATCACCGACCACCTTAAACGGCAATCGATGCGAACCTTATACATCTGAGAGGAATTTTTGAAAAGTTGACTGTGGGATAACCTAATGGAAACGGAACAATCAAACTGGGATTCGTTCCGAAGCACTCCAGCGGAGTATAACTAACAGTAAACAGGTGGGTCAGGAGCAGTCGTTCTCCCAGCATAAAAGCAAGTTGTAACATTACATATTAAAACCGGTCATTCTTGTGTCAAACAAAATGATAAAGCAGAAGACAGTCTTAAGGCTAACCTAAAATTGCAGATAAATGCGTTGCTAACAAATGGCCAATGAAACAGTGAACAGTAACATATGCTACCTTGAATGAACTAGGAGTAACAATTTATAAAACCAATTACCGACACACATGAAACTAGCAGCAATACTGAACAGGGAAAAGCCTGAAATGATTCTGAATTTAAATCAGGGGCTCTGCTAATGACCATAATCTATAACTTCAATGCTTATCACAGGGTCTCTATATCTGTGCATTAACCAACTTGGATTAAGAGATAACACGGTAAACAGTTCTTTGTTAAACTCGGTTTGAAGCAACTAAACGGAAAGCAAATCTGACTACACTGGCTCTGAAGAAGCCTTTGCACTGCTTCATTAACTAACTAGCCTAGTACATGAGGGCCCTTAAACTTTCATGGTTAGAAGAACCATGCTCATTGACAAAACTACGCCAGTTTGTGTGAGAAATGGTAGGTATTCTTATCATTAATGATTAATTAAGTAAAGCACAACAAACTATAATCCTTTAAATAAGAAATGTGTTTTCATAAGCAGTCTTTTGACCTATTCAAAAGTATAATTGGCTGTGCAAATGACAACAAAACATTAAATTCAAGTTCAACCACTTTCTTATAATAAATTAGGACACTCGGAATTAAATATACTAGGATAGGATTCCTGTCCAGGTTTGTGATTTGGGATAATCACGGGTATAAGATAGAGTTTTTAACAACACCATGATTATTATTAAAATCAACCAAATTTCGCAAATACCTGGTCCATTTACAGAGTGCAAAATATAAACAATTTAGTAGAAAGCCGATGGCACTGGTGGCGAAATTCGCAGTGGCTATAATCTTGCGGCGATGCAATCATAGCAGTACTGTTGGACTCGCCGTGTTACATATCTTCTAGGTGTCGGAATTATATTTTTATAGTGCCAAAAATAGTGACATGATAATGGTATCACCAAATGCAGCATCCGAGGCCCATAAATACTGCCCTTAAGCTCTTCTGGCCTCAAAACTCCAGGGAGATGAGCCACAATGATCAGCTACTGCTAGCGAGATGCTAACCACAGCACTGCTCAGCTCAGACTCCTTACCCGACACAAAGTGCGAGTTGCCACTTGCGCGCCAGCCAATCCTTTACCACTCTGCCAGTCTACTTCCGTAGCTGCGGGACTTCCCTACAACTTTTACATTCAACCCTATGTTCCCTAACTATGGACGAAGTTATTTACAGTACTTTATACAACAATTATTCCGGTACTTATTTAAATTCACAAGCGCAGTTTAAACAACGTCGTTCAAAAGCTCACGTAACTGAAATATGTATACATAGTCAAAGAATTTTCATGATAGATACAACATTCTATATAAAGAACACTACAAACTGACATAGAATTATCGCTACAGATACAAATAAGTTGAAAATAGGTGTTACAAGGATCCACCTAGCACAATGCACACTTTCAGTACTGCCGTATGAGAAACAACGCCATACAAAAAATGACGGGATGTTCGGAAAGTGTAGACAGCTGGAAATGGACAAAGCGGCGATGTGCGCTTACGCTACGTGAGCAGCCACAAAAGCTGTCGAACAGAACACTGATTCACTTAGACATTCGAGCCTTTTTCTGTGTTCTGGAGTGAGGATATTAACACGGTTGGTTCGTATTTACGTATCGTAAGTAATAAGAAATAATGAAACAACACACGAAGGACTCCTGGACCACCGAAAAAAAGAAAGAAAGAAAGATGAAAATTAATAACAAATTCAAAACTAGGATTAAAATACAAGCCATATCTATATGCAATCATATAGTACTAAGAACGAAGACAAATATCAGTGAACAGGCTGGGGAATGATGACTGAGACATTAAAGTCGCGCTCACTGGGCAGCCAGATCACCAATGTATTTCTTCGCCACATATACAAAGAATGTGATACTGCATCCGGTACTTGGTTCCTAATATTTTGCTCACGCTGAAGTTTGCGGCTAATCTCATGGAATGAGGGAGCTACTATGATCATGATGCATCTCAGCACGATCCGCCATCGTCATCGCCGTCAGCTATTTGAACAAACGATTATGTATCAAAGAGAATAAAATTTTCTGCAACAAGGAATCAAATGTTGCTCAAAAAAGTGTATATTCTTGTGGATACAAAAATAAACGGGCATTATCTCCTTTTTCCTTGTTCGTTTTCATTTTTTAACTGTCCTTGTTTAGTGTAATAATATGAAGAAAGTGTTAGTAGCGCTTGAGTTTCGCATTAACGCTGTTTCTCAGCGCAGTTAACAGTTTAACCAAAAAAAAAAAAAAAATTGAGAAAAATTAAAACATTGCCTGGTAACCGAAAGATCAGGGGATCGAATCCCGGTCGGCGCAGGGACTTTTTAACTCTGCCTTTTAACTTAGCCTTCACCTCTCAAGGATGGGTGAGTCGCCACGAACGGCAGTTGGTTAACTGGAGTAGTTTAGATTTGCACCAGGCCATTGAGCAACCGACATTATTGTTACCCTCAATTTTATTAGAGCAATTAGGTGGAAGGTACTTCTCATATAAAATTTCGAAGCAAATTTACTCACGGCACCAAGAACAATTAATGAATGCAATCTTTGCGCAACTAAATCGTTATTTCCGAAGATTCGCCGGAAAACAGACGTGGTTTACAGTTAAAAATATTTCATTTTCGAGAATTTATTTTTATGCATACCATGCATTCTTTGTACAAAAGAAATTTGGACTATGCTATCGCCGGATGGCGTCCACGGACTCTGTAATGACATTAACGATATCTACAAAAGTTTCAGGCACAATACGTCCCTGTTTGAGCATCATTGTCAGAGTGACAATAACTATGACAACTCCATTAAATTCGGGTGTGCAGACGCGTAAATGCAGCTTCTCCTAATATTTCGCCTGTATATTGTTCAGCCATTTTCAGAGTGAGCCGAAAGACTGACGCCACAGCACTCACCCCATCCAAATATTAGAAGAAGAAGCTAAATTTATGGGACTGCACACCCGAAAATTTAACGAAGTAACATCTACGGCAGTCTATATACGTCACCGATGCTCATATTTACAGTCTGCATCTGCATTTGCATTTAGAAAGTTCACACGATGGTCTCATCGCCTTGTATATTTTAAATTAGTTTACTCGTTTCTTTCGCAGGTTTCGTTATTTACTTTAGAGTTAGGATCCTTGTGATAAACAACATAGTTCTATCCATTACTGGTCTAGAAGAAATGAAGAATTAAAGATTTGTACACATAAAAATGGATTTATTTCAAATACGAAGGCGAAAATGTACCCTACATATTTAAGAAATGTGGTAACTCATTTCCAGAGACATGGCTATTGGAACTGTTGAACAAGTTATCATAAGGACTTGTGTTTCTCTGATATCTTATTTCGTTGATGTCCAGTAAACAGCTATAGAAATTTGTCTGAGATCAGATTAACAGAGTACGAAGCATTTCTCTTTTCACTTGTCACCGACAAGAACACAGGTTTGCAACCAGACGCGTTAGCAATCGATAAAAATTGGCCAATCTTTATATATTTTATCTTCTTTCTTACATACGTGGGCGAATTCTTTTCCTCTTATGATAAGAGTAAAATTTTGCACTAGAACTTATAGAATGGTTTGCAGTGTTAGTATGTGACGAATATAACTTTATTTTTGGTACACATATAGGTCTGTCGAACGGTATATATATATATGATGTATGAAACAGGCGAAATACCCTCCGACTTCAAGAAGAATATAATAATTCCAATTCCAAAGAAAGCAGGTGTTGACAGATGTGAAAATTACCGAACTATCAGTTTAATAAGTCACAGCTGCAAAATACTAACGCGAATTCTTTACAGAAGAATGGAAAAACTAGTAGAAGCCGACCTCGGGGAAGATCAGTTTTGATTCCGTAGAAATGTTGGAACACGTGAGGCAATACTGACCCTACGACTCATCTTAGAAGCTAGATTAAGGAAAGGCAAACCTACGTTTCTAGCATTTGTAGACTTAGAGAAAGCTTTTGACAATGTTGACTGGAATACTCTCTTTCAAATTCTGAAGGTGGCAGGGGTAAAATACAGGGAGCGAAAGGCTATTTACAATTTGTACAGAAACCAGATGGCAGTTATAAGAATCGAGGGGGATGAAAGGGAAGCAGTGGTTGGGAAGGGAGTGAGACAGGGCTGTAGCCTATCCCCGATGTTATTTAATCTGTATATTGAGCAAGCAGTGAAGGAAACAAAAGAAAAATTCGGAGTAGGTATTAAAATCCATGGGGAACAAATAAAAACTTTGAGGTTCGCCGATCACGTTGTAATTCTGTCAGAGACGGCAAAGGACTTGGAAGAGTAGTTGAACGGAATGGATAGTGTCTTGAAAGGAGGATATAAGATGAACATCAACAACAGCAAAACGAGGATAATGGAATGTAGTCGAGTTAAGTCGGGTGATGCTGAGGGAATTAGATTAGGAAATGAGACACTTAAAGTAGTAAAGGAGTTTTGCTATTTGGGGAGCAAAATAACTGATGATGGTCGAAGTAGAGAGGATATAAAATGTAGACTGGTAATGGCAAGGAAAGCGTTTCTGAAGAAGAGAAATTTGTTAACATCTAGTATAGATTTAAGTGTCAGGAAGTCATTTATGAAAGTATTTGTATGGAGTGTAGCCATGTATGGAAGTGAAACATGGACGATTAATAGTTTGGACAAGAAGAAGATTTCGAAATGTGGTGCAACAGAAGAATGCTGAAGATTAGATGGGTAGATCACATAACTAATGAGGAGGTATTGAATAAGATTGGGGAGAAGAGGAGTTTGTGGCACAACTTGACTAGAAGAAGGGATCGGTTGGTAGGACATGTTCTGAGGCATCAAGGGATCACGAATTTAGTATTGGAGGGCAGCGTGGAGGGTAAAAATCGTAGAGGGAGACCAAGAGATGAATACACTAAGCAGATTCAGAAGGATGTAGGTTGCAGTAGGTACTGGGAGATGAAGAGGCTTGCACAGGATAGAGTAGCATGGAGAGCTGCATCAAACCAGTCTCAGGACTGAGGACCACAACAACAACAATATATATATGGGTGCGTCTGTGTATGAGATTGCACTAGGGCTTTGTATTGGAAGGGTCAGATTGATTTATGTGTCTTCTGTAATTTCAGTGACTTAAAGCGAACGCTTAAATAATGCCTTCAATAAATTAACGGCCGCTTCTTTTCGCCGATTCAGTCCATATGTTCTTGTTCTCTGCCACAGTAACCGTGATGTTGATGGGACTTTTTACATCTATATCTACATGGACACTGTGTAAATCACACATAAGGGCCTGGCAGACGGTTCGTCGGAACACCTTCACAATAATTGTCTATTATTCAACTCTCGAACAGCGCGCGGAAAAAACGAATACCTGTATCTCTCCGTGGGTGCTTTGACTTCCCTTATTTTATTATGATGATCGTTTTTCCCTATGTAGGTCAGCGTCAACAAACTATTTTTTGCATTTTGAGGAGAAAGCTGGTGATGGAAATTTCGTGAAAAGATCCCGTTTCAACGAGAAACGCCTTTGTTTAATGACGTCCACCCTAAATGTCCGTGACTCTGTCTCCCCTATTTCACGATAACACAAAAAGTGCTGCTCTTCTTTGAACTTTCTCGATGTACTCCATTAATAATATCTGGTAAGGATCTCACAAAGCGCAGCAGTACTCCAAAAGAGAACGGACAAACGGATTGGAGGCAGTTTCTTTAGTACATATGTTGCATCTTCAAAGTGTTCTGTCAATAAATCGCAGTCTTTGGTTCACCTTCCGCACTATAATTTTTATGTTTTCTTTCCAATTTAAATTGTTCGTAATTGTAATTCCCAGGTATTTAGTTGAATTTACGGCCTTTAGATTTGACTGATTTATCGTGTAACCAAAGTTTAACGGATTTCTTTCAGCAATCATGCGAATGACCTCATACTATTCGTTATTTATGGTCAGTTTCCAATTCTCGCACCATTCAGATACCTTTTCTGAATCATTTTGCAATTTGTTCTGATCTTCTGAGGACTTTACTAGGCGATAAACGACAGTACCAACTGCAGAAAACCTAAGACGGCTGCTCAGATTGCCTCCTAAATCGTTTATATACACTCCTGGGAATTGAAATAAGAACACCGTGAATTCATTGTCCCAGGAAACTTTATTGACACATTCCTGGGGTCAGATACATCACATGATCACACTGACAGAACCACAGGCACATAGACACAGGCAACAGAGCATGCACAATGTCGGCACTAGTACAGTGTATATCCACCTTTCGCAGCAATGCAGGCTGCTATTCTCCCATGGAGACGATCGTAGAGATGCTGGATGTAGTCCTGTGGAACGGCTTGCCATGCCATTTCCACCTGGCACCTCAATTGGACCAGCGTTCCTGCTGGACGTGCAGACCGCGTGAGACGACGCTTCATCCAGTCCCAAACATGCTCAATGGGGGACAGATCCGGAGATCTTGCTGGCCAGGGTAGTTGACTTACACCTTCTAGAGCACGTTGGGTGGCACGGGATACATGCGGACGTGCATTGTCCTGTTGGAACAGCAAGTTCCCTTGCCGGTCTAGGAATGGTAGAACGATGGGTTCGATGACGGTTTGGATGTACCGTGCACTATTCAGTGTCCCCTCGACGATCACCAGTGGTGTACGGCCAGTGTAGGAGATCGCTCCCCACACCATGATGCCGGGTGTTGGCCCTGTGTGCCTCGGTCGTATGCAGTCCTGATTGTGGCGCTCACCTGCACGGCGCCAAACACGCATACGACCATCATTGGCACCAAGGCAGAAACGACTCTCATCGCTGAAGAGGACACGTCTCCATTCGTCCCTCCATTCACGCCTGTCGCGACACCACTGGAGGCAGGCTGCACGATGTTGGGGCGTGAGCGGAAGACGGCCTAACGGTGTGCGGGACCGTAGCCCAGCTTCATGGAGACGGTTGCGAATGGTCCTCGCCGATACCCCAGGAGCAACAGTGTCCCTAATTTGCTGGGAAGTGGCGGTGCGGTCGCCTACGGCACTGCGTAGGATCCTACGGTCTTGGCGTGCATCCGTGCTTCGCTGCGGTCCGGTCCCAGGTCGACGGGCACGTGCACCTTCCGCCGACCACTGGCGACAACATCGATGTACTGTGGAGACCTGACGCCCCACGTGTTGAGCAATTCGGCGGTACGTCCACCCGGCCTCCCGCATGCCCACTATACGCCCTCGCTCAAAGTCCGTCAACTGCACATACGGTTCACGTCCACGCTGTCGCGGCATGCTACCAGTGTTAAAGACTGCGATGGAGCTCCGTATGCCACGGCAAACTGGCTGACACTGACGGCGGCGGTGCACAAATGCTGCGCAGCTAGCGCCATTCGACGGCCAACACCGCGGTTCCTGGTGTGTCCGCTGTGCCGTGCGTGTGATCATTGCTTGTACAGCCCTCTCGCAGTGTCCGGAGCAAGTATGGTGGGTCTGACACACCGGTGTCAATGTGTTCTTTTTTCCATTTCCAGGAGTGTAGATAAGGAACAGCAGAGGGGCTATAACACTATCTTGGGGAACGGCAGAAATCATTTCTGTTTTGCTCGATGACTTTCGGTCAGTTACGACGAACTGTAACCTATCTCACAGGAAATCAACTGAGACGACCGCCCGCCCCCTCCCCCGCCCCTGAAGTATGGACCTTGCCGTCGGTGGGGAGGCTTGCAAGCCTCAGCGATACAGACACGGTGCAACCACAACGGAGGGGTATCTGTTGAGAGGCCAGACAAACGTGTGGTTCATGAAGAGGGGTAGCAGCTTTTTCAGTAGTTTAAGGGGCAACAGTCTGGATGGTTGACTGATCTGGCCTTGTAACATCAACCAAAACGGCCTTGCTGTGCTGGTACTGCGAACGGCTGAAAGCAAGGGGAAACTACAGCCGTAATTTTTCCCGAGGACATGCAGCTTTACTGTATGGTTTAATGCTGATGGCGTCCTCTTGGGTAAAACATTCCGGAGTTAAAAGAGTCTCCCATTCGGATCTTAGGGCGGGGACTACTCATGAGAAGGTCGTTATCAGCATAAACAAAACTGGCGTCCTACGGATCGGAGCGTGGAATGTCAGATCCCTTAATCGGGCAGGTAGGATAGAAAATTTAAAAAGGGAAATGGATAGGCTAAAGTTAGATATAGTGGGAATTAGTGAAGTTCGGTGGCAGGAGGAACAAGACTTCTGGTTAGGGGAATAAAGGGTTATAAACACAAAATCAAATAAGGGTAATGCAAGAGTAGGTTTAATAACGAATAAAACAATAGGAACATGGATAAACTACTACGAACAGCATAGTGAACGCATTATCGTAGGCAAGATAGACACGAAGCCCACGCGTACCACAGCAGTGAAAGCTTATATGCCTAGTAGCTCTGCAGATAATGAAGAGATTGAAGAATGTATGATGCGATAAAAGAAATTATTCAGATAGTTAAGGGAGACGAAAATATAATAGTCACGGGGGACTAGAATTCGATTGTAGGTAAAGGAAGAGAAGGAAAAGGACTGGGGGTAAAGAATGAAGGAGGAAGCTGAATTGTATAATTATGCATAGGGCATAATTCAATTATAGCTAACACATGGCTTAAGAATCATGAATGAAGGTTGTATACGTGGAAGAGGCCTGGAGACGTTGGAAGGTTTCATGGTAAGACAGAGATTTAGGAACCAGGTTTTAAATTGTAAGACATTTCCAGGAGCAGATGTGGGCTATGACCACAATCTACTTGTTATGAACTGTAGCTTAAAACTGAAGAAACTGCAACAAGGTGGGGATTTAAGGAGATGGGACCTGGATAAACTGACTAAACCAGAGGTTGTAGAGAGTTTCAGGGAGAGCGTAAGGGAACAATTGACAGGAATGGAGGAAAGAAATACAGTAGAAGAAGAATGGGTAGCTTTGAGGGATGAAATAGTGAAGGCAGCAGAGGATCAAGTAGGTAAAAAGACGAGGGCTACCAGAAATCCTTGGGTAACAGAAGAGATACTGAATTTAATTGATGAAAGGAGAAAATAAAAAAATGCAGTAAATGAAGCAGGCGTAAAGGAAAGCAAACGTCTCAAAAATGAGATCAACAGGGAGTGTAAAATGGCTAAGCCTGGATGGCTCGAGGACAAATGAAAGGATGTAGAAGCATGTATCACTAGCGGTAACATAAATACTGCTCACAGGAAAATTAAAGAGATCCTTGGAGAAAAGAGAATCACCTGTATGAGTATGAAGAGCTCAGATGAAAAATCAGTCCTAAGCAACGAAGGGAAAGCAGAAAGGGTCTATTTAAGGGTGATGCACTTGAGGGCAATGTTATGGAAATGGAATAGGACGTAGATGAAGATGAAGTGGGAGATATGGTACTGTGTGAAGAATTTGACAGAGCACTGAAAGACCTGAGTCGAAACAAGGCCCCCGAAGTAGACAACATTCCATTAGAACTACCGATAGAACTGGGAGAGCCAGCCCTGACAAAATTCTTCCATCTGGTGAGCGAGATGTATGAGACGAGCGAAATACCCTCAGACTTAAAGATGAACATAATAATTCCAATCCCTAAGAAAGCAGGTGCTGACAGGTGTGAAAATTACCGAACTATTAGTTTAATAAGTCACGGTTGCAAAATACTAAGACGAATTCTTTATAGACAAATGGAAAAACTTGTACAAGCCCACCTCGGGGAAGATCAGTGTGGATTCCGTAGAAATGTTGGAACACGTGAGTCAATACTGACCATACGACTTATCTTAGAAGATAGGTTAAGGAAAGGCAAACCTACGTTTCTAACATTTGTAGACTTAGAGAAAGCTTTTAACAATGTTGATTGAAATGCTCTGTTTCAAATTCTGAAGGTGGCAGGGGTAAAATACTGGGAGTGAAAGGTTATTTACAACTTGTACAGAAACCAGATGGCAGTTATAAGAGTCGAGGGACATGAAAGGGAAGCAGTGGTTGGGAAGGGAGTGAGACAGGGTTGTAGCCTCTCCCCGATGTTATTCAATCTGTATATTGAGCAAGCAGTGAAGGAAACAAAAGAAAAATTCGGAGTAGGAATTAATATCCATGGAGAAGAAATAAAAATTGTGAGGTTTGCCGACGACACTGTAATTCTGTCAGACACAAAAAAGGACCTGGAAGAGCAACTGAGCGGAATGGACTGTCTCTTGAAAGGAGGATATAAGATCAACATCAACAAATGCAAAACGAGGATAATGGAATGTAGTCGAATTAAATCAGGTGATGTTGAGGGAAATAGATTAGGAAATAAGACACTGAAAGTAGTAAATGAGTTTTGCTATTTGGGAAGCAAAATAACTGATGACTGTCGAAGTAGGGAGGATATAAAATGTAGACTGGCTATGGCAAGGAAGGCGTTTCTGAAGAAGAGAAATTTGTAACATCGAGTCTACCTGCTTAGCTGGGTGGTAACGTGCTTGCCTCCCATGCAGTGGGCCCGGGTTCGATTCCCGGCCGGGTTGGAGGGTCTCTCTGCTCGTGGACTGGGTGTCGTGTTGTCCTCATCATCATTTCAGCCTCATCACCGGCACGCAAGTCGCCCAATGTGGCGTCGACTGAAGTAAGTCTTGCATTTGATGGTCGAACTTACCCGGTTGGGGCCTCCCGGCCAACAATGCCATACTCATTTTTTTTGTGTAACATCGAGTGTATATTTAAAGGTCAGGAAGTCTTTTATGAAAGTATTTGTATGGAAATGAAACATGGACGATAAATAGTTTAGGCAAGAAGAGAATGGCATCTTTCGAAATGAGGTGCTACAGAAGAATGGGTAGATCACGTAACTAATGAGGAGGCACTGAATAGAATTGTTGAGAAGAGGAATTTGTGTCACAACTTGAATAGAAGAAGGGATCGGTTGGTAGGACACGTTCTGGGGCATCAAGTGATCACCAACTTAGTGCTGGAGGGAAGCATGGAGGGTAAAAATCGTAGAGGGAGACCAAGAGATGAATACACCAAGCAGATTCTACATCTACATCTACATCTACATCCATACTCCGCAAGCCACCTGACGGTGTGTGGCGGAGGGTACCTTGAGTACCTCTATCGGTTCTCCCTTCTATTCCAGTCTCGTATTGTTCGTGGAAAGAAGGATTGTCGGTATGCCTCTGTGTGGGCTCTAATCTCTCTGATTTTATCCTCATGGTCTCTTCGCGAGATATACGTAGGAGGGAGCAATATACAGCTTGACTCTTCGGTGAAGGTATGTTCTCGAAACTTTGACAAAAGCCCGTACCGAGCTACTGAGCGTCTCTCCTGCAGAGTCTTCCACTGGAGTTTATCTATCATCTCCGTAACGCTTTCGCGATTACTAAATGATCCTGTAACGAAGCGCGCTGCTCTCCGTTGGATCTTCTCTATATCTTCTATCAACCCTATCTGGTACGGATCCCACACTGCTGAGCAGTATTCAAGCAGTGGGCGAACAAGCGTACTGTAACCTACTTCCTTTGTTTTCGGATTCCATTTCCTTAGGATTCTTCCGATGAATCTCAGTCTGGCATCTGCTTTACCGACGATCAACATTATATGATCATTCCATTTTAAATCACTCCTAATGCGTACTCCCAGATAATTTATGGTATTAACTGCTTCCAGTTGCTGACCTGCTATTTTGTAGCTAAATGATAAAGGATCTATCTTTCTGTGTATTCTCAGCACATTACACTTGTCTACATTGAGATTCAATTGCCATTTCCTGCACCATGCGTCAATTCGCTGCAGATCCTCCTGCATTTCAGTACAATTTTCTATTGTTACAACCTCTCGATACACCACAGCATCATCCGCAAAAAGCCTCAGTGAACTTCCGATGTCATCCACAAGGTTATTTATGTATATTGTGAATAGCAACGGTCCTATGACACTCCCCTGCGGCACACCTGAAATCACTCTTACTTCGGAAGACTTCTCTCCATTGAGAATGACATGCTGCGTCCTGTTATCTAGGAACTCCTCAATCCAATCACACAATTGGTCTGATAGTCCATATGCTCTTACTTTGTTCATTAAACGACTGTGGGGAACTGTATCGAACGCCTTGCGGAAGTCAAGAAACACGGCATCTACCTGTGAACCCGAGTCTATGGCCCTCTGAGTCTCGTGGACGAATAGCGCGAGCTGGGTTTCACATGACCGTCTTTTTCGAAACCCATGCTGATTCCTACAGAGTAGATTTCTTGTCTCCAGAAAAGTCATTATACTCGAACACAATACGTGTTCCAAAATTCTACAACTGATCGACGTTAGAGATATAGGTTTCAGTAGTTATTCGGAGATGAAGAGTCTTGCACAGGATAGAGTAGCATGGAGAGCTGCATCAAACCAGTCTCTGGACTGAAGACAACAACAACAAATGAGACGATATTCCATAAGCAAGCAATTTGATGATAAGCCGCTTGTGAGGTACAGTGTCAAACGACTTCTGGAAATCCAAAAATACGGAATCAGTTTGAAATCCCTTGTCAATAGTAGTCAACGCTTCGTGTGAGTAAAGGGCTAGTTGCGTTTCACAAGAACAATGTTTTCTAAATCATTGCTGACTGTGTGTCAGTAGACCGTTCTCTTTGAGGTTATTCACAATGTTGGAATACAATATATGTTCCAAAATCCTGCTGCATATTGATGTTAATGATATGGGTACGTAATATAGTAAATTACTCCTACTGCCTTTCTTGAATATTGGTGTGACCTGTGCAACTTTCCAATCTTTGGGTGCAGTCTTTCGTCGAGCGAGCTGTTGTATATGATTGTTATGTCTGATGCTATTGCATCAGCATAATATGAAAGGAACCTAGTTGGCATACAGTCTCGACCGGAAGACTTATTTTTACTAAGTGATTTAAATTGCTGCACTACTCCGAATATATCAGTTTCTAAGTTACTCATGTTGGCAGCTGTTCTTGATTCGAGTTCTGGAATATTTTCTACGTCTTCTTTGGTGAAGGAACTTCGGAAGGCAGTGTTTAGTAACTCTGCACTATCATTGATAGTATGTTAATTGACATTGATTGTGTCTTGCCACTAGCAGACGTTACATACGACCAGAATCTCTTTGGATTTTCTTCCAGGTTTCGAGACAAAGTTTTGTCGTGGAAACTATTATAAGCATCTCACATTGAGGTCCTCGCTGAATTTCGACCTTCTGTAAGATGGCAAATCTTGTTGATTTTGCATTGGTTTAAATTTGTTATGCTTTTTTCGTTGTTTCTGTAACTGTCTTCTGACTCGTTTAGTGTACCAAGCATTTTAAACTACAGCACGCCATGTGTGGCCAAATAACTACGTATACTGACCGATGGTGGTGACGACGGTGCTGGAGAAGAAAAGCGACTGTCCAAAGCTCCAGTTGGGTTCTCCAGAAGCATTCTTGGCTGCGGAAACGCCTCTGTTGCTCGCGCGCACCACTTCCTCGATCAGCTCCTCCAGGGCCTCATCTGTCAACAGCAAAAACTTTGTTCTTACTATATTTGTTTTTTAAAATGCAACTACACTGAATCGCTAGAGAAACTAGTGCATTCAAATACAAAGATATTTAAATGGGGAGAATACGGCACTGCGGTCGGCAACGCCCATATAATAAAAGTGTCTACCGCAGTTGTTAGATCGGTTACTGCTGCTAAATGGCAGGTTATCAAGATTTAAGTAGTTTGAACGTGGTGTTATTTTCAGCGCACGAGCGGTGGGACACACCATCTCCGAGGTAGCGATGAAGTAGGGAGTTTCCCGTACGACTGTTTCACGAGTGTACCGTGAATATCAGGAATCCGGTAAAACATGAAATCTCCGAAATCGCTGTGACCGGGAAAAGATCCTACCAGAACGGCACCAACGGTGTGCTCTCTGCTGCCGTTGGATAAGCAGCTGCCAGCAGAAAGTCGTATATTCCTAGCTCACTTATTTATTACATAGTTTAATTAATTTATTTGCGTGTTTTTGGTACTTGCATTGTTTAATTCATAAATTTCGGGCGTATTATAGTATTTGAGAGTTGTAGCATCGCTTTTTAGTACCTGAATAGTGTAAATTCGCGTAGTCGTCTGTCTTCTGTTTTTGTTTTGAACGGCCAGTGTCGGTTGGTCACAGCCAGTGTGCTCCCTGCCGCCGTTAGATGAGCAGCTACCAGCAGAAAGTCGTATACTCCTAGCTCAGTTATTTCTTACATAGTTTAATTCTTAATTTCTTTGGGTGTTTTTGGTACTTGCATTGTTTAATTCATAAATTTCGGGCGTATTATAGCATTTGAGAGTTGTAGCATCGCGTTTTAGTACCTGAATAGTGTAAATTCGCGTAGTCGTCTGTCTTCTGTTTTTGTTTTGAACGGCCAGTGTCGGTTGGTCACAGCCAGTGTGCTCCCTGCCGCCGTTAGATGAGCAGCTGCCAGCAGAAAGTCGTATACTCCCAGCTCAGTTATTTGTTACATAGTTTAATTCTTAATTTCTTTGCGTGTTTTTGGTACTTGCATTGTTTAATTCACAAATTTCGGGCGTATTATAGTATTTGAGAGTTGTAGCATCGCGTTTTAGTACCTGAATAGTGTATAATCGCGTAGTCTCCTTCCGCCGCCGGGCAGTGTGTCAGCAGTGCGCAAGTAGCAGCATTACTGCATATACTAGGCAATCTTGTATTTTAATAACCGTTTAAATTTTGTGTCGATTTGTTTGTGCTCTCTGTACGTTAGTTCAGACGTTCTTTGCACAACAGTTTTTAGCATGGATAGGGACTGCAACTGCTGTGTTCGGATGCAGGCTGAGTTGGCATCCCTTCGCTCCCAGCTTCAGGCAGTGTTGGCTTTGGTCACACAGCTTGAGGCTGTTGCCAATGGGCATCACTGTGGGGGTCCGGATGGGCGTTTGTATGGGACGGCCAGCTCGTCCCACGCATCCCCAGATCGGGCTACGACTGTGGCTGCCAGGGATACTGCCCACATTGAGGCTGATCCCTCACCTGTGGTAGAGTTGGAGGTCGTCTCGAGGTGTGGCAGGGGGCGAAAGACATTCCGGAGGGCTGAACGGAAGGCCTCTCCAGTTTGTCTGACGAACCGGTTTCAGGCGCTGTCTCAGGCTGATACTGATCTTCGGCCGGACATGGCTGCTTGTCCTGTTCTAGAGGTTGCCCCTCAGTCTGCAAGATCCGGGCGGTCGCAGAGGGTGGGCTTACTGGTAGTTGGGAGCTCCAACGTCAGGCGCGTAATGGGCCCCCTTAGGGATATGGCAGCAAGAGAGGGGAAGAAAACCAATGTGCACTCCGTGTGCATACCGGGGGGAGTCATTCCAGATGTGGAAATGGTCCTTCCAGATGCCATGAAGGGTACAGGGTGCACCCATCTGCAGGTGGTCGCTCATGTCGGCACCAATGATGTGTGTCGCTATGGATCAGAGGAAATCCTCTCTGGTTTCCGGCGGCTATCTGATTTGGTGAAGACTGCCAGTCTCGCTAGCGGGATGAAAGCAGAGCTCAACATCTGCAGCATCGTCAACAGGACTGACTGCGGACCTTTGGTACAGAGCCGAGTGGAGGGTCTGAATCAGAGACTGAGACGGTTCTGCGACCGTGTGGGCTGCAGATTCCTCTACTTGCGCCATACGGTGGTGGGGTTTCGGGTTCCGCTGGATAGGTCAGGAGTCCACTACACGCAGCAAGCGGCTACACGGGTAGCAGGGGTTGTGTGGCGTGGACTGGGCGTTTTTTTAGGTTAGATGGCCTCAGGCAAGTACAGAAAGGGCAACAGCCTCAAAGGGTGCGGGGCAAAGTTAGGACATGCGGGGACCAAGCAGCAATCGGTATTGTAATTGTAAACTGTCGAAGCTGCATTGGTAAAGTACCGGAACTTCAAGCGCTGATAGAAAGCACCGAAGCTGAAATGGTTATAGGTACAGAAAGCTGGCTGAAGCCAGAGATAAATTCTGCCGAAATTTTTACAAAGGCACAGTTGGTGTTTGGAAAGGATAGATTGCATGCGACCGGTGGTGGCGTGTTTGTCGCTGTTAGTAGTAGTTTATCCTGTAGTGAAGTAGAAGTGGATAGTTCCTGTGAATTATTATGGGTGGAGGTTACACTCAACAACCGAGCTAGGTTAATAATTGGCTCCTTTTACCGACCTCCCGACTCAGCAGCGTTAGTGGCAGAACAACTGAGAGAAAATTTGGAATACATTTCACATAAATTTTCTCAGCATGTTATAGTCTTAGGTGGAGATTTCAATTTACCAGACATAGACTGGGACACTCAGATGTTTAGGACGGGTGGTAGGGACAGAGCATCGAGTGACATTATACTGAGTGCACTATCCGAAAATTATCTCGAGCAATTAAACAGAGAACCGACTCGTGGAGATGACATCTTGGACCTACTGATAACAAACAGACCCGACTAACTAATCTAAGGACATCACACACAACCATGCCCGAGGCAGGATTCGAACCAGCGACCGTAGCGGACACGCGGTTCCAGACTGAAGCGCCTCGAACTGCACGGCCACACCGGCCGGCCGGAAAAGAGAACAGGTAGTCCCAGTCTTCAAGAAGGGTCGTCGAGCAGATGCGCAAAACTATAGACCTATATGTCTGACATCGATCTGCTGTAGAATTTTAGAACATGTTTTTTGCTCGAGTACCATGTCGTTTTTGGAAACCCAGAATCTACTCTGTAGGAATCAACATGGATTCCGGAAACAGCGATCGTGTGGGACCCAACTCGCTTTATTTGTTCATAAGACCCAGAAAATATTAGATACAGGCTCCCAGGTAGATGCTATTTTCCTTGACTTCCGGAAGGCGTTCGATACAGTTCCGCACTGTCGCCTGATAAACAAAGTAAGAGCCTACGGAATATCAGACCAGCTGTGTGGCTGGATTGAAGAATTTTTAGCAAACAGAACACAGCATGTTGTTATCAATGGAGAGACGTCTACAGACGTTAAAGTAACCTCTGGCGTGCCACAGGGGAGTGTTATGGGACCATTACTTTTCACAATATATATAAATGACCTAGTAGATAGTGTCGGAAGTTCCATACGGCTTTTCGCGGATGATGCTGTAGTATACAGAGAAGCTGCAGCATTAGAAAATTGTAGCGAAATGCAGGAAGATCTGCGGCGGATAGGCACTTGGTGCAGGGAATGGCAACTGACCCTTAACATAGACAAATGTAATGTACTGCGAATACATAGAAAGAAGGATCCTTTATTGTATGATTACATGATAGCGGAACAAACACTGGTAGCAGTTACTTCTGTAAAATATCTAGGAGTATGCTTGCCGAACGATTTGAAGTGGAATGATCATATAAAATTAATTGTTGGTAAGGCGGGTACCAGGTTGAGATTCATTGGGAGAGTCCTTAGAAAATGTAGTCCATCAACAAAGGAGGTGGCTTACAAAACACTCGTTCGACCTATACTTGAGTATTGCTCATCAGTGTGGGATCCGTACCAGATCGGGTTGACGGAAGAGATAGAGAAGATCCAAGGAAGAGCGGCGCGTTTCGTCACAGGATTATTTGGTAACCGTGATAGCGTTACGGAGATGTTTAGCAAACTCAAGTGCAGACTCTGCAAGAGAGGCGCTCTGTATCGCGGTGTAGCTTGCTCGCCAGGTTTGGAGAGGGTGCGTTTCTGGATGAGGTATCGAATATATTGCTTCCCCCTACTTATACCTTCCGAGGAGATCACGAATGTAAAATTAGAGAGATTCGAGCGCGCACGGAGGCTTTCAGACAGTCGTTCTTCCCGCGAACCATACGCGACTGGAACAGAAAAGGGTGGTAATGACAGTGGCACGTAAAGTGCCCTCCGCCACACACAGTTGGGTGGCTTGCGGAGTATAAATGTAGATGTAGATGTAGATGAACGACGATTGAAGAGTGTCGGATAGATCGTCAGAGACAGAGCTTCTCGTGTTCCTGCTGCTAATAAGGCGAGTGCACCGTTCGTTTGTTATACAAACTACTGGCCATTAGAATTGCTACACCAAGAAGAAATGCATATGATAAACGGATATTCATTGACTCTGGGGTGGTGGGTTTCCGGTTTCCGCTTATTAGGTAAGGAGTCCACTACATACAGGCGGCGGCTGCACGGGTAGCGGGGTCTGTGTGGAAGGGACTGGGCGGTTTTTTTTTAGGTTAGAGGGTGTTAGGGAACCACAGAAAAGGCGTTCGTCTGAAAGGGGGCAGGTAAAACACAGTAAGGTAGTTGTTGAACTGATCGGTACTGTAGTTGTAAATTGTCGTAACTGTGGTGGGAAAGAACCGGAGCTCCAAGTCCTAACAGAAAGCACTGAAGCTCAAATAGTTATATGTACAGAAAGCTAGATAAAGCCGGAAATACGTTCAGCCGAATTTTTTTCAAACGATCTAACAATGTTCAGAAAGCATAGATTATTGCTGTCAGAAGTAGCTTGCCTTGTAGTGAAATTGAAGTTGATAGTTCCTGCGAAATAGTATCGGTAGAGGTTATACCTGACAATCGGACTAAACTATTAATTGGATCCTTTTACCGACCCTCCGACTCAGAAGATATAGTTGCCGAACATTTTAAAGAAAACTTGAGTCTCATTTCAAATAAGTACCCCGCTCATACAATTATAGTTGGTGAGGACTTCAATCTACCCTCGATTTGCTGGAAAAATTATCCGTTTAGAGCCGGCGGCAAGGATAAAACATGATCCGAAATTGTACTGAATACTTTCTCAGAAAATTATTTTGAACAATTAGTTCATGAGCCCACTCGAAGCATAAATGGTTGTGAAAGCATACTTGACCTCTTAGCAACAAATAATCCTGGACAAATAATGAATATCGTGACGAATCAGGGATTAGCGACCACAAGGCAGTCGCTGCTAGGCTGAATGCCGTAACACCTACAACCATAAAAAAGAAACGCAAAGTATATCTATTTAAAAAGCTGATAAAATTGCTTTTAATGCCTTTTTGAGAGGTAGTCTTCACTCCTTCCGATCTGATCATGTAGAAAAGGTGTGGAATGATTTCAAAGAGATAGTATCGACAGCAGTTGAGTGATATATACCATATAAATTAATAAGTGATGGTACTGATCCTCCATGGTACACAAAACGGGTCAGATCACTGTTGCAGAAGCAGCGAAAAAAGCATGCCAAATTTAAAAGAACGTAAAATCCTCAAGGCTGGCAAAGTTTTGCGGCAGTTCGGAATATAGCGCGTACTTCAATCCGAGATTCTTTTAATAATTTCCACAACGAAATTCTGTCCGGACATCTGGCAGAAAAGAGATTCTGGATATACATAAAGCACACCAGTGGCAAGACGCAATCAATACCTTCACTGCGGAATAACAACAGTGAAGTCACTGATGATTGTGCCACTAAAGCAAAGTTATTAAACACAGTTTTCTGAAACTCCTTCACCAAAGAAGACGAAGTAAATATTCCTGAATTCCAATCAAGAACAACTGCCAAGATGAGAAACAGAAGTGTATATTCTCGGTGTAACAATTCAGCTTAAATCACTTAATAAAGCCAAGGCCTCCGGTCCAGACTGTATACCAGTCAGGTTCCTCTCAGAATATGCTGATAAAACAGCCCCATATTTAGCAATTATATACAACCACACGCTCACAGAAACATTCGTACCTAAAGACTGGAAAATTGATCAAGTCACACCAATACCCAAAATGGGAAGTAGGAGTAATCCGCTGAATTACAGGCCCGTATCACTAACTTGGATTTGCAGTAGGGTTTTGGATCATATACTGTATTCGAACATTATGAAGTACCTCGAAGAAAACGATTTATTGACACATAGTCAGCACGGATTCAAAGAATATCGTTCTTGCTAAACACAACTATTTCTTTATACTCATGAAGTAATGAGTGCTATCGACAGTGGATGTCAAATTGAGTCCATATTTTAGATTTGAAGAAGGCTTTCGACACGGTTCCTCACAAGCGTCTTCTAACCAAATGGCGTGCCTATGGAATATCGCCTCAGTTGTGCGACTGGGGACTAATGACCATAGATGTTAAGTCCCATAGTGCTCAGAGCCATTTTTGTGCGACTGGATTCGTGACTTCCTGTCAGAAAGGTCACAGTACGTGGTAAAAGACGGAAAGTTATCGTGTAAAACAGAAGTAATATCCGGCGTTCCCGAAGGAAGTGTTAGAGACCTTCTATTGTTCCTGATCTATATTAACGACATAGGAGACAATCTAAGTAGCGGTCTTAGATTGTTTGCAGATGATGCTGTCATTAACCGTCTTGTAAAGTCATCAGATGACCAAAAAGAATTGCAAAATGATTTAGATACAATATCTGTATGGTACGAAAAGTGGCAACTGATCCTGAATAAAGAAAAGTGTGAAGTTATTCACATGAATACTAAAAGAAATCCGCTAAATTTCGATTAGGCGATAAGTCACGAAAAACTGGAGGCTGTAAATTCTACTAAATACTTAGGGATTACAGTTACAAATAACCTAAATTGGAACGATTACATAGATAATGTTGTGGGTAGAGCAAACCAAAGACTGCGATTCATTGGCAGAACACTTAGAAGGTGCAATAGGTCTACTAAAGAGACTGCTTAAACCATGGTTGTCCGCCCTATTCTGGAGTATTTCTGTGCGGTGTGGGATGCGCATCAGGTGGGACTGACGGATGACATCGAAAAAGTACAAAGAAGGGCAGCTCGTTTTGTATTATCGCGAAATAGGGGAGACAGTGTCACAGACATGATACGTGAATTGGAGTAGCCATCATTAAAACAAAGGCGTTTTTAGTTGCGACGAGGTCTTCTCATGAAACTTTAATCACCAGTTTTCTCCTCCGATTGCGAAAGCATTGTGTTGGCACCCACCTACATAGGGAGAAATGATCATCACGATAAAATAAGAGAAATCAGGGCTCACACAGAAAAATTTAAGTGCTTGTTTTTCCCGCACGCCATTCGAGAGTGGAACGTTAGAGGGACAGCTTGAAGGTGGTTCATTGAACCCTCTGCAGGCACTTTAAGTGAATAGCAGAGTAATCACGTAGATGTAGATGTGGAGAGAATCGTTCAACTTGGCATAAGTGCAACCCTTCCGCAAACTGCTGCAGGTTTCAGTGCTGGGCCATCAACAAGCGTCAGCGTGAGAACCACTCAACGAAACATCATCGATATGAGCTTCCGGATCCGAAGGCCCCCTAGTGTACCCTTGATGACTGGACGACAAATAGCTTTACGCCTCGCCTGGACCCGTCAACACCGACATTGGACTGTTGGTGACAGGAAACATGTTGCCTGGTGGGACGAGCCTCTGTTCAAATTTTATCGTGCTGATGAACGTGTATGGGTATGGAGACACTTCGTGTGAGTAAGGGGCTAGTTGCGTTTAACAAGTACGATGTTTTCTAAATGTGTGCTAACTGTGTGACAGTAGACCGTTCTCTTAGAGGTAATGCATGTCAATAGAGGACTGCTCAAGCTGGTGGAGGCTCTGTAATGGTGTGGGGCTTGTGCAGTTGGAGCGATATTGGACCCCTGACACATCTATATACGACTCTGACAGGTGACACGTACATAAGCATCCTGTCTGATCACCTGCATCCATTCATGTCCACTGCGCATTCCGACGGACTTGGGTAATTCCAGCAACGCAATGCGACACCCCACACATCCAGAATTGCTACAGAATTGCTCCAACAACACTCTTCTGAGTTTAAACACTTCCGTGGCAACCAAACTCCCCAGATATGAACATTATTGAGCAGGTCTGGATCACCTTGCAACGTGCTGTTCAGAAGAGACCTCCACCCCTCGTACTCTTGCGAATTTATGAGCACCGCTGCAGAATTCGTGGTGTCACTTCCCTGCAGCACTACTTCAGACATTATTCGGGTCCATGCCACGTCATGTTGCGGCACTTCTGTGTATTCGATGCTCAAAACTTATGTAAAGATTGCACCTTACCTAGTTATCAAACCGAGTGAGGTGGTTAGAAGGGAGAGGGTTCAACTAAGTGTAAGTACAGGGCTGTTCATAAGTACCTCCAAGGTTTCAGAAGACGACTGCTTGGAACCGACAAGATGTGCAGAAAGTGACACATATGACTGGACAGAGCATTTATCCAAGTTTAGATTCGTAATACGCGCCATGATACACGCCAGTGGAGGGTAGGGGTGCCAGGACACGTAAACAAATCGTGCTTCGTGTTTTCCCATCGAATTCGTTCACGTTTGCAGACAGACAACACAGTGATCTGATTTTCAAAATGAGTTACTGTCGCGCCTTCCTGGGCAACTCCTGTCAGAGACTTTAATAAATTGCACACACGTATTGATTTTTGCCACGTCACAGACGTTGGCCATATTGAAAACCTGCAAGGTGAGTTAAAAACTTGGAGGGATCCTCTATCGACTGTTACGTATCTATTTGCTGTATGTCCTGTAGTCCCCTCCCCTCTCTCCTCCAGTCGTCTTCCGAAATCCCAGAGATACTTACAAAGAATCATGCACTTAGAGGTAAAATTAGGCGAGGCAGCGCAGCGGTTAGCATTGGAGTACATTTTGAGAGGAGCAGTAATAAGATCCCCAAAAGACATTCTCGAATTGAGTTGTTTATTGTTTCCCTAAAACACCTGAGATGCACGGATGTGATATGTTCTCGAAAACATGCACTCGTTGTTTTTAACCCCTATCCTTGCGCAGTCCGAGTTTGGATTCTGTCTTAATGACCTCTTTAACTTTATTTCTTCCTGGTTTCCTTCCTCCTTTCTTTTGAGAGAGGAAACTGCCATTCAAAAACGTGTAGAGCAAATGTAGCGTTATAGTGATTGTGCAGCAATGTGTAAGAACGATCAGAAGCACTGCTTTATCTTTCGAGAGAAACACATGCAGCTGGCACTCAGCCTTCCTCTATAGTTTTTACCCTCTATATACCCCTCTAGTACCATGCAAGTTATTCCCTTATATGTGAATATATGTCCTAACCTCATGTCCCTTCTTCTTGTTAGTGTTTTCCATATGTTCCGCCGATTGTGTGGAGAACCTCCTCATTCCTTATCAGTTCACCTAATTTTCAACATTCTTCTCTAGCACCACATATCAAAGGCTTCGATTCTCTTCTGCTCCGGTTTTCTGATAGTCGAAGTCTCACTACCATACAAAGCTGTATTCCAAACGTCCATTCTCAGAAATTTCTTCATCAAATTAGGAGCAATGTTTGATACTAGTAGAGTTCTCTTGGCCAAGAATGCCCTTTCTGCCAGTGCTAGTCTGCTTTTTAAGTCCTCTTTACACTGTCCATCATTGGTTATTTCGCTGCTTAGGGAGTAGAATTCCTTAACTTCAACGACTTCGTGATCTCCAATTCTGATGTTAAGTTTCTCGCTGTTCTCTATTCTTCTACTTCTCATTACTTTCGTTTTTCTACGATTTACTCTCAGTCCATATTCTGTATTGATTAGACTGTTGATTCTATTCAACACATCCTGTAATTCTTCTTAACTTTCACTGACGATCGCAATGTCATTGGCGAATCGTATCATTGACATCCTTCTACCCTGAATTGTAATGCCACACTTGAACCTTTATTTCATTTCCATCATTGCTTCTTTGAAGTACTGATTGTAAAGTAGGGGTGAAAGACTACACCCTTGACTTACACCTGCCACGCGTTGTAACCGAGCGGTCTTGGGCGCCTTGTCACGGTACGCGCAGCTCCTCCCCGTCGGAGGTTCGGGTCCTCCCTAGGGCCTGGGTGTGTGTGTTGTCCTTAGTGTAAGTTAGTTAAAGCTCGGTTAAGTAGTGTGTAAACTTAGGGACCGATGACCTCAGCAGTTTGGTCCCATAAGACCTTACCACAAATTTCCCAAGTTTTTGCCTTACACCCTTTCTAATTCGAGCACTTCGTCCTTGGTCCGGTCTTACTGTTCCCTCTTGGTTCTTGTACACACTGTATGTTGCCTGTATTTCCCTATACTTGAAACCCGTTTTTCTTAGAATTTAGAACATCTTGAACTATTTTACATTTCGAACGCTTTTTCCAGGTCGACAAAGGCAATGAACGTGTCTTTACTTTTCTTTACTCTTGCTCCCATTATCAACCACTGGCACTTTAAAAAACAAGAAATGTTATGAGGCAACTATAAGAGTACACAGACAGAGTTGGCACCGTGGAGTTATTATCTGGTGGTCGAACATTCAGCTAGCAGACAAGCGTTTCATTTATGTTGTGACAGGAAGTAGAGCCATAAACGTCGAACTGATGTACCACCATAAGTTCCAAGCAGACATCATCCTAATTCAATCACGTTTCTTGCTGCTGATCGGATCTTGTACCAGAGTGGGACAAGAGATGGATAATATGCTAGATGCTGTGCTGTTTGCCCACCAGTGATAGAGGACATCAGTAACCGCTCCTCCATGTTCTTTAAAGAATCGAACTGCCATTTATAAAATTGGTTGAGAGCACTGATTAATGTGTTAAATGTTTGATGTTAAACATCTAAAACCTTTATGGTTGAAGACGCACAACCCTATAACCATGTTTAGAGTTTGTTAAAAGTCATTAAGTGCTCTCATTATGAAACAACGGATATTAATAGTCGACTCTGACTGTAGGAGATTTGACATGCGATTTTATTTATAGTGGCCATATTGACGAGATCATTAACAGTGAAACTTAGTATATCTGATATTATTGCAACATATATTTCAGTGTGGACACTGCTTTTATGAGTGGTTTCGAACTGAAACAACTGGGCAGTATGCAGTTTTGATACAGATCTTATTAATTTTAGGCCGATTTTTATTCGTTATTTATAACTACAATTTGTTCTAGGAATTATGAGTTCATGGAAGATTCGATATGTAGGATTGTGTCGAGGAATAAAGCCAATTTGCTTTCAAATGTAATGCATGAAACCAATATGTCCTAGTGGTTCCAAAGTGAAATCACCTCTTCAAAACAACTGATTGTTTACTTTTTGCAAAGTTATTCTTGTATTCATCGTTTACTGTGATAATAACGATTAATTTTGTGAAAAATTTTAAAATTATATTTTTTTCGCATTGTTAGAACACCAAGGGTTAAGAAAAGCTAGTTTCTCACGCATCTCAATGTTTTTGACATCATATCTCCTGAAGTGTACGTCGTACAATGCTATAATTTTGCAGGCACATTCAGTAGCGTATGTCGATACTGTCTGCAAATTGTGTGGCGAAAAGAGTTAGTAGTAAACAAGCAATAAATTAAAATGTCATGCCTGACGCTGCAGTTTTAATGCATTGACAGTGAAAATATAGCAAGCGATAGGCTATCTCACTTTCATTATTTTGTAAGGGGACTTGAACAGCCAAAATGACCACATAACCCTTGGCAGTAATACGACCTTGCGGAGCAACCGTGGGGCACATGGAATTCCAAGACGTGGCTATCCAAATCATCACCGAATCCCCACTGTGATTCACTCTCGAGGCGTATACTCGACCAGAGTGCGAAACAAGACTCATCCGTCCAAATGACATTCTTCCATTGCTCCATAGTCCAGGTATTATGGCTCTGGTACCCCGCTTCCCTGTCACTGATGAGTGGTTTTGGAATTCCAGCTCGCTCTTCGTGCTGTTTTGGTGGTGACAGGGTTTGGGAGCTCGCAGTTCAGTTCTGCAGTGACTTTTGCAGCTGTCACAATATGGTCACGCAACACACGCTTTCGTTCACGTTGTGACTTAGCGGATGATGTTTCTTGCTTTCCCTGTATGGGGTGCAAATCTTCGATACGGTGACTCTCCCATACCAAACACTTCGGTTCCCTTGATTCCGATACACCCACCATATGAGCGCAGACAATTTGCCCACGTTCGAATTCACTTAGCTCCGACATAACCAGCTCAGAACTACATAGAACACAGTTCTCACTTCGCTCAACACTCTCAACGTATTGGGAACTGCCTGCTCCTGTCGAACCGCACCAAAGCCCCCGCGAGCTTAAAGTGACGGATCACCACCAACAGTGTAGCATCATCAGTCTATGGGTCACTTTGGAGTATTGTAGGTTATAATCCACTACAATCGTGCAATCTCTGATCATCAGAAACTTTACACAACGCCCTTCCCTCCCATTTTCGCCCAAATATTGATGGTGAAAACTCCTTGCACCACCAGGATTCTAACCGCTGTACCTCCAAGTCAAGCGCCACTGCGCAGTCCTTCGTTAGGGACCCCGGCTACGGCGGACTGTTGTCCAAAAGCATATCATGTTTTTATGGCAAATTATCAGCAACGACTATCGTTCAA
The DNA here is from genome assembly GCF_021461395.2 of Schistocerca americana. Lineage (NCBI taxonomy): Eukaryota > Metazoa > Arthropoda > Insecta > Orthoptera > Acrididae > Schistocerca > Schistocerca americana. The sequence goes on along the minus strand of NC_060130.1, from coordinate 136,636,702 downwards.
CCTGTAGATAGAAATTATTCAAGAGTGCTTTGTTGCCCGTCATCTTGCGCCAAACTGTTTTAAAGAATCAGAGTTACAGTTTTTTTAATTTTTAATTTTTTTTTTAGTGGAAATTGTACGTACATCTTCTTATATAGGAAACTGTGAGTACCAACATAGCGAGTCCCCGATACACTTGTACGTTGTCTGAGCAAATGCTTCACTGGAATTGGGGTTACATTGGATGGCAACTGTGAACTCCAAATCTCAATGAGCTTTTTTCCTCTGGGAACGCAACAACTCATTTCGATAGAAATCACAGAGGACTTGCTGGTTAGAATACTAGATGCCTATCTTTTCGTTTATTAGTCCAGTACATACCGGAAAGTAGCAGTTTAGGAGGTGTTGTGATGCATTGATTAAGGCTGACGATTTTCAGACTGAACAGCAACTCTGAACTGAATCTTTCTATTTTTTCCATTGTTTAATTTGGGATATGAACATACAGCGCGTTTCTTTCGTTGTTGGGAAGGAGGTATGCGCCGTATGTACTGCAGTGATGTCTTATGCTTCTGGTGATGATGATGTGTTTTGTCCAAATACAGTAAGGTCTTTAGCGTCAGTACTAAAATTTTATGAGACGAATGTGGTTAAAATAGATTTCACAGAATTATAAAACTTAGCTAGAATTCAAAATTATAAAACGTCCTAAAACACAACAACAACACCACACACACACACACACACACACACACACACACACACACACACACACACACAAATACGACAGTAATGTAGTGCTTCAGGTCTAAAACTTCCACTAAAAAGGAAAAGGCAGCGGAAAGAATTAAAATAGCAGATAGCTGTGACTTTCAGATCACTAAGAAAGAAAACACACTCTGCAACATTCTAAAATCTTCACCCTAAAATCATAGCCTGGAGTGCAGTGAATACTCAAAAATTTTAAAGCTGTGCCACTGTCGTCTCGTCGTCAGCTAAAATAGAGGCAGGTCTGCACCTGAATTTGCTTCTGCCCTCTCATCACAAAATATAAAATACGCTTGTTAAACATGTGGTGTACATTGATTTGGACACCACAGGGATCACATGTTGGGGGATCCTCCCGGCGGAGTATGAAGCCGAAGTAGTACCCTATTCACAGGCGGGTCAGGATTAATTAATCCTGTTTTAATGACTGGTATGAGGTACGCCACGACAGAATAATACTTATTCTTCTGTATTAATGGAAATTTATTAATGGTTTTGTTAATTTTACAAGGGTCAGCAAGGCTTCTGTTTCTTTCGGAAACTAAAATAGGGCAAATCATCGTGATCGGACCAATCGTTCTGTCAGATTGGTTTCTACTCCTGGTCAAATCGTGACCAGACCAGATGTCATCGACTATTGGATATTGAAAGTATCAGCCTGAAAGTCGTCAGCTCACCTGCTCCCTTTCCCAGAGCTGATAAAGGGCGTACTGTGTAACTGAATTAACGCTGCGAACGTAAAGTGTACTAACGGAAACCACATGCCTTCCCGATATTGTTTTCTGGATAGCTTGAGGCAGCCTTGACGTAAAAGGTAATGTGATAGGCCAAAACCCAATACAAATATCACAGCGATGGTACACCTTATCGATGAGAGAAGGAACCAGCTTTATCGGTTTAACGAGGCTAATGAATCTAGCACCCAACCGCAAGCTCTCTCACCCCACCACGCCCCACAGCCATCGCCAACTGTGCCCCTCCTATCGTAGTTCTAATTAAAGTTTACTTTACTAATAACAGTTACGTACTAATTTTTGTATCTTGACTTGCCGTCGGCGCTATACCCGTTCGTTGCTGTGAACTCCTGATTGCCGGCTTCATACAAGGTGCGTAAATAGGTCCGCTTTGGACTCGCCCGTCTTGCACGCAGCGAAATCGATAGCTTCCTGCAAGTGGGTCGCAGCGGCAATTCCTGCAACTGAGGAACCAGCAAATGCTACGAACTCTCTGCTGATTAGTTTGTACTGACAGTTCCTACAACTGCGGAACCAGCGAATACCCTCCAAGTGACAAACTCGCCACTGATTAGTCCTTAATGGCTGGTTGCCTGGGATTGTCCCCATTCGGTTGCTATCAGCGTCCGCGATATAAAGAGGGCCTTGTTGTCTCTTAATTACAACGCATTACGTAATCGTACTCTTTCACTTCTCACGTTTTTCACATAATATCCTTAATGTGTATAGCGATAAATGAAATCTACATTTTGAGTTGCGAAGAATGCAATAGTAGGTCGATGGAAATGCAGATTACCTTTAACAGTGCCTTTATAAGGCACACGAGGATGTTCATTAGATGGTGGGAATAAGAAAATGTATACAAACACTACAGACTTGTCATTTGATCCAAAACGGTTTCCATCAAACAGGAACACACATTTTTCAGTAATTTACCAGCAATCATAAAGAAGTGTAGCTATTAATAATGCATTATTTTAGTAGAGCCAGAAAGACTAACTAATCGGCAACATTTTCTACTCCATCACCGAATTTCTTGGAAGAACCAACTGGTGTGTACAAAACGAGCCAGAAATTTACCATCAAAATTTCGGGGGTTGTTCAGGAACATTTTCTAAGTATTTTGTAAATGTCACTTATGGCCTTCGGTGGCTCGTTATACAGTAATTGCATTTCGTTTGACTTCTACACCCCATTTAACTTCGCTGCTGTATTAGGTTGAAAATTTCTGGACAACATTACAAATGTATGCGCTGTATGTGTTCGAAACACACTCGTTCCGTACACTGACGGTACTTGCTGCTGGCATCAGTATTCGCCCTCACGTACGCATTCATTACTGCTCGGCTCTGTCGCTAGTTTGTTTTTCCGCCAGCGTTAGGTGTAAGTTATCAGCAATACACAGGAATAGGGATAGGTTTAGTGACCGATATGCACCTCGAGCAGAGGTTCACTGAGTGCAGTGGAAGAGCGGCACCGCGACGCTGTACGAAGCCGTTCCCCCGGCGACAGCAAGCACGTCACACAACTTTTGGTTCGCGTGACTATTGTTGCATTAGTCTTGTGTTTCGTGTAGCACGTTTTGGTAGTTCCATGTTACAAACTTTTTCATTGTTGTAAAGGTGTTTTCACAAAAATATAAGTAACTTTAGCAATACAACGAATATTACCCTGTAACCAGCCACTAGAGACCACGGGTCCGTTATACCAAAATACTCGCAAAATGCCCCTAACAAATTCCTAAATTTTTCTAGAGGAGTTCGGGATCACTCTGCATATTATTAATATCAAATAACACGAGTTCTACGTAATAATCAACTTCTGCGCGTCTTAAGTGCAGTAATATGACAAAAATGAGCAAACATTGTAAACTCTTGTCTATTTGTTGATGATTGGCTAGAAATTATTTAATGTTCCTTAATATGCCTGTATCTGGGCACCGATGGCAACTGTTACATTAATCTGAAAATGAAAATGAATTTTAACGTGCTTGACTTGTTCCAGACCATATCACTGTTGATCTGTGAATTGAAATCAAATCTAAGAAAAATATGCTCCAAATCTAGGTGCGTCTCCTCATTGTACCTCTATGGAATGAACAACACAGCTGATCTAATATAATCTGAACTCTACAGAACTGGAAATCCATAGTTTTCGCCAGTAAGTCTAGATTTCACTTGGTACGAAATAATGATTACTTTAGCGTGTGGTGTCGGCCACAGACAGTTGTGAGCTCTAAATATCATCAAGTCATTGTGAATAATAGTGAGGCGTTTATTAATATTTTGGGCACTAAGATAACTGACCGTGAACACAATCTCGCGCTTTCTGGATGTGATATAGACCTCCCTAAATTCTCTAACTGCAACAAACACGCTGTTAGGACATGGATGAAGATAATTTCCAGGCACTTGGCTGGATGAGTCCCTGTCATATCACGTTGCTGTATTTTGAGGACTTACAGGAACCCATGAATGATAACTGGTGGGCGTTATACTGCAGTGTAAATGACTCGAAATATTATGTAAGGATGTGCTTTTATACATTTTGTTCCACGAATACAATTCGTTAACTTACCAGTCAATACTGAACTTATATTTAGTCATAAAGGTACACGAGAGATGTAGGCAAATTGTACAAAAGAGTCTAAACAGTTTTCGCTTCAGCTAATTAGTCAACAAACGGATACAGCATTTATGCACAACATTCACTACAGCAGATATTGATAGTTTGGTATGAGACAGTTTAAACATGTTTGTTCGATGGTGGTTCTCCCAAAGCGAAAATGAGTGAACCAGGATTCATTTTCGAGCTAGGTTTTGTCGCAGAATATATTATTTAAATCTGTTCGTGGTTTGTCAAGAGTAAAACTCTCATAATTTACTTCCGTACACTCATATTAACGGATTATCGGAATGACAATGTTCTCATGGGGAACCTAGAGTCAATGTGCTGCATCAAATGTCACTAATGCAGCACCTGTATGTAACACGTGGTTGATGATTAATTTACACAGTATCCGTACCTCACTCTACAAACTCCACTCCACTACCACTGGAAGGCTGTAATAGCAACTTTGAACACCCCGTAGGTGGACGGCGGCTCCCCGACGTTTAACTGCCGGAGATTCATGTTACGAAGTTAATTTGCACCTCCTGAAGTGTAACGTTACGATCTGTTCCAGAGGCTCTTACACCCTGCTTGGAGCGAGAGAGCTATCAACACAGTGTCGTCGTAACTGCCGTCTGCTTCACGTCTGTTGTGCAGCGAGCTACGTTAATTTAAGTATTAACTGTATTTTTCTTACTTGTCACTTCTTCTTCCGTGTGTTTTTGCTTTTAGGAAGCTTTAATTGTCGAGTGCTAGTAATAGTGTTCCATAGATTTCGTGTTTGTTTTGAATACAGTCAGAGAGAGTCCCTTTGTCAACCATAGTGCCAGTAGTGCTAGTGTTTGTTTTCAATACAGTCCAGAGACAGGTAGTGCCATTTTAATTGTTTTCTACAAGAAGTGTCTAGCAACCACAGTTTAGTCAACAATCAGCCGCCTTTAGTGAATTAGCAGTCTAGTTAAAAGCTGATTAACTCTCTACAGTAAATTGATTTCTTAGAGTGGATAGGATGTGTGACTGCTGTGTACGGACGCAGGAGGAGATGGCCACTGTTCGCGAACAGCTGAACGTGTTGATGGCCGCGGTCAGCCGTCTTCAGGCTGCTGCCTCCGAGTGTAGCGGCAGTGGGGAGTCTCGTGCGTCGCATGGTACATCCCAGGTGTTACATGCCTCACCCACTGTCCCTGCTGTCGAGACATCTTCGCGGGTACCGGGCGCGGTTGGGCCACCCTCTCCCCAAGGGGAGTGGCGGGTTCAGCAGCGTTCGCTGCGCACGAGGCGGAGGGTCAATGTGGAGGCTGACCGTGTGGCATCGCCCGCTCTGCCTGTGAGTGGACATGTGGCCGCTCCTTCAGCAAGGTCCGAGCAGGCACACGGGTGGAGGGGTTTATTAGCAATTGGGAGCTCCGACGTTAGGCGGGTGATGGAGCCCCTTAGGGAAATAGCGGAAAAGTCGGGGAAGAAGGCCAGTGTTCACTCTGTCTGCTTGCCAGGGGGTCTCATCCGAGATGTGGAGAAGGCCCTGCCGGTGGCGGTAGAGAGCACTGGGTGCACCCGACTGCAAATTGTTGCTCGTGTCGGCACCAATGATAGCAGAGGTCATCCTTAGTTCGTACAGGCGGTTGGCGGAATTGGTGAATGCGGAAAGCCTCGCTCGCGGGGTAGAATCTGAGCTAACTATTTGTAGTATCGTTCCCAGAACCGATCGCGGTCTTCTGGTTTGGAGCCGAGTAGAAGGCTTAAACCAGAGGCTCAGACGATTCTACGGAGATCTGGGGTGCAAATTTCTCGACCTCCGCTATCGGATGGAGGAATGTAGGGTCCCCCTGAACAGGTCAGGCGTGCACAACCCGCCGGAAGCGGCTACAAGGGTAGAGGAGTACGTGTGGATTGCACATGTGGGTTTTTTAGGTTAGAGAATTGCCTCCCTAGGCCAGACAAGATGCCTCCTGAGACGCGGCTAGGTAGGAGTAGGGCAAAATGCAACAGGGAATAACAATATTAATGTGCTAATAGTAAACTGCAGGAGCGTCTATAGAAAGGTCCCAGAACTGCTCTCATTAATAAACGGTCACAATGCCCATATAGTACTAGGGACAGAAAGTTGGCTGAAACCAGACGTAAACAGTAATGAAATCCTAAACTCCGATTGGAATGTGTACAGCAGAGACAGGCTGGACAGAGAAGGGGGAGGCGTGTTTATAGCGACAAGAAGTACAATAGTATCGAAGGAAATTGACGGAGATCCGAAATGTGAAATAATTTGGGTGAAGGTCACGGTTAAAGCAGGCTCAGACATGGTAGTTGGATGTCTCTATAGGCCCCCTGGCTCAGCAGCTGCTGTGGCTGAGCACCTGAAGGATAATTTGGAAAATATTTCGAGTAGATTTCCCCACCATGTTATAGTTCTGGGTGGAGATTTTAATTTGCCAGATATAGACTGGGAGACAAGAAACCAGTGAAATTTTTCTAAGTGCTTTATCTGAAAACTACCTTGAGCAGTTAAACAGAGAACCGACTCGTGGCGATAACATATTAGACTTTCTGGTGACAAACAGCCCCAACTATTTGAAACAGTTAACGCAGAACAGGGAATCAGCGATCATAAAGCGGTTACTGCATCGATGATTTCAGTCGTAAATAGAAATATTAAAAAAGGTAGGAAGATTTTTCTGTTTAGCAAAAGTGACAAAAAGCAGATTACAGAGTACCTAACGGCTCAACACAAAAGTTTTGTCTCAAGTACAGATAGTGTTGAGGATCAGTGGACAAAGTTCAAAACCATCGTACAATATACGTTAGATGAGTATGTGCCAAGCAAGATCGCAAGAGATGGAAAAGAGCCACCGTGGTACAACAACCGAGTTAGAAAACTGCTGCGGAAGCAAAGGGAACTTCACAGCAAACATAAACATAGCCAAAGCCTTGCAGACAAACAAAAATTACGCGAAGCGAAATGTAGCGTGATGAGGGCTATGCGAGAGGCGTTCAATGAATTCGAAAGTAAAGTTCTATGAACTGACTTGGCAGAAAATCCTAAGAAAATTTTGGTCTTATCTCAAAGCGGTAGGTGGATCAAAACACAATGACCAGACACTCTGTAACCAAGATGGTACTGAAACAGAGGATAACAGACTAAAGGCCGAAATACTAAATGTCTTTTTCCAAAGCTATTTCACAGAGGAAGACTGCACTGTAGTTCCTTCTCTAGATTGTCGTACAGATGACAAAATGGTAGATATCGAAATTAGACGACAGAGGGATAGAGAAACAATTAAAATCGCTCAAAAGAGGAAAGGCCGCTGGACCTGATGGGATACCAGTTCGATTTTACACAGAGTCCGCAAAGGAACTTGCCCCCCCCCCCCTTTCTTACAGTGGTGTACCGTAGGTCTCTAGAAGAGCGCAGCGTTACAAAGGATTGGAAAAGGGCACAGGTCATCCCCGTTTTCAAGAAGGGACGTCGAACAGATGTGCAGAACTATAGACCTATATCTCTAACGTCGATCAGTTGTCGAATTTTGGAACACGTATTATGTTCGAGTATAATGACTTTTCTTGAGACTAGAAATCTACTCTGTAGGAATCAGCATGGGTTTTGAAAAAGACGGGCGTGTGAAACCCAGCTAGCGCTATTCGTCCACGAGACTCAGAGGGCCATAGACACGGGTTCACAGGTAGATGCCGTGTTTCTTGACTTCCGCAAGGCGTTCGATACAGTTCCCCACAGTCGTTTAATGAACGAAGTAAGAGCATATGGACTATCAGACCAATTGTGTGATTTGATTGAAGAGTTCCTAGATAACAGAACGCAGCATGTCATTCTCAATGGAGAGAAGTCTTCCGAAGTAAGAGTGATTTCAGGTGTGCCGCAGGGGAGTGTCATAGGACCGTTGCTATTCACAATATACATAAATGACCTTGTGGATGACATCGGAAGTTCACTGAGGCTTTTTGCGGATGATGCTGTGGTGTATCGAGAGGTTGTAACAATGGAAAATTGTACTGAAATGCAGGAGGATCTGCAGCGAATTGACGCATGGTGCAGGAAATGGTAATTGAATCTCAATGTAGACAAGTGTAATGTGCTGAGAATACACAGAAAGATAGATCCCTTATCATTTAGCTACAAAATAGCAGGTCAGCAACTGGAAGCAGTTAATTCCATAAATTATCTGGGAGTACGCATTAGGAATGATTTAAAATGGAATGATCATATAAAGTTGATCGTTGGTAAAGCAGATGCCAGACTGAGATTCATTGGAAGAATCCTAAGGAAAATGCAATCCGAAAACAAAGGAAGTAGGTTACAGTACGATTGTTCGCCCACTGCTTGAATACTGCTCAGCAGTGTGGGATCCGTACCAGATAGGGTTGATAGAAGAGGTAGAGAAGATCCAACGGAGAGCAACGCGCTTTGTTACAGGATCATTTACTAATTGCGAAAGCGTTACGGAGATGATAGATAAACTCGAGTGGAAGACTCTGCAGGAGACACGCTCAGTAGCTCGGTACGGGCTTTTGTTGAAGTTTCGAGAACATACCTTCACCGAGGAGTCAAGCAGTATATTGCTTCCTCCTACGTATATCTCGCGAAGAGACCATGAGGATAAAAACAGAGAGATTAGAGCCCACACAGAAGCATACCGACAATCCTTCTTTCCACGAACAATACGAGACTGGAATAGAAGGGAGAACCGATAGAGGTACTCAAGGTACCCTCCGCCACACCGTCAGGTGGCTTGCGGAGTATGGATGTAGATGTAGATGTAGAGATGTAGACTTCAGCCTTTATGACGTCTAAACACGAGGTCCACTGTGGCGGACACTAATTGCACGAATGGGACTTTATGTGGTGAATGCTTCAGGAAATCGTCAACAGTGAGACCGAGTGCTCCTGCTGGGTGGTATTTTTTTAAGATTAATTTCCAAGAAGAGTATAGCATATCGTTTTGTTTGGCACTATTTTCTGTTGTCACCCTAAACTGACATTCCTACAAACAACTAGGACACTTTAACAAGCGAGGTCTTAGAAATCTTCAGACCTATTATATTGACATTATCTGGATGATTTCTGCGGCCAAATACCTCCCTGTTGAGGTATCGTATCGATGATGGCGTCCTCCTCTACACAAACGAACGAATTTAACTGTCACTGCCATTTTGATGAAAATTAATAATTATAAATTAAGAAGACTATGTTGTTGTTGTTGTAGTTGTTGTGGTCTTCAGTCCTGAGAATGGTTTGATGCAGCTCTCCATGCTACTCTACCCTGTGCAAGGTTCTTCATCTCCCAGTACCTACTGCAACCTACATCCTTCTGAATCTGCTTAGTGTATTCATCTCTTGGTCTCCCTCTACGATTTTTACCCTCCACGCTGCCCTCCAATACTAAATTCGTGATCCTTTGATGCCTCAGAACATGTCCTACCAACCGATCCCTTCTTCTAGTCAAGTTGTGCCACAAACTTCTCTTCTTCCCAATCCTATTCAGTACCTCTTCATTAGTTATGTGATCTACCCATCTAATCTTCAGCATTCTTCTGTAGCACCACATTTCGAAAGCTTCTATTCTCTTCTTGTCCAAACTATTAATCGTCCATGTTTCACTTCCATACATGGCTACACTCCATACAAATACTTTCAGAAACGACTTCCTGACACTTAAATCTATACTCGATGTTAACAAATTTCTCTTCTTCAGAAACGCTTTCCTCGTCATTGCCAGTCTACATTTTACATCCTCTCTACTTCGACCATCATCAGTTATTTTGCTCCCCAAGTAGCAAAACTCCTTTACTACTTTAAGTATCTCATTTCCTAATCTAACTCCCTCAGCATCACCCGACATAATTCGACTACATTCCATCATCCTAGTTTTGCTTTTGTTGATGTTCATCTTATATCCTCCTTTCAAGACACAAATCAAAATTAAAATAACACACAAACAATTCCGGGCCTACCGATTAATATCTAACTACCGTCCATCTATCTCTCTCTAGTGTGAGGAATATATAGGAAATTATTTTTCTAAATTGTGCACTAATTAATTAATAACATTAAAAGTGGTTCACACTCCTGATAAAAGTGTATCGCTTCGCATTATAACAAAAACTAAGGATAACTGAGCGTTAGCTGTGCACCAACACTGTAATTAATATTATTTATTCGGCCCTGAATACCAAGTCACCAGAAGTTCCATGAAATTTTAATTGATAACTAGCCTTCTCTCTATCCTTAGAAGAAAACTGCGGCACGGAATTTTAATTAGGGAACTCCAGAAAGACCGGTCAGGGACCACACTTTGCTAACATGTTAAGTCACAGTGTACAGGCCGCTGAACATCACGGGCCACGGGGACATGTGCTGGCGTGCACTTGGAGGAGTAGTTTGACGAACTAACTGGCTGCATTATTAACATTTATTTCGCAAACGGAGCGTACTCCTGGGCCCACATATACATGGAACACAGATAAAAATACTTGCCCCTTATCTCCACACGAAGAAACAGTACTACCGTACTAATCATTTGCAGCGAAAGAACGAATGGGATAAGGGAGTGCAACATGGACGTGCAATTACTCTTAGCAGAGATTCGGAAGCAAAATTTGCCACTTTCCAGTAGTAATTGAACCATAAAAGCCAGCTCGTGACAGCGAAAAGAACCATGGCAATCAACTGGGTATACGTTGCTTGAACTTTTTCTTAACCGGTCATACAGCGGATTGTCAATCGCGACAATTCTGCATTGCTCCTAATGATGTAACTGCATCGTTGAGGAGAAACCTAAATCGAAATAACTCTAATTCCAATTCAAAAAAGCACTACTTACTTGATCGCGGAGCAGCGACTGCTTGGTGCGATTGCTCTCGCCAAAGTGCCGCTAAATTCTTTCCGGAACTTGTACTTCCTCGCCTCTGCATACAGAGAGCGACAAAACTTGGTGAGGGCGTATTGACCAATCCTCAGATTGCTTCTTTCAGAAAGAGAAAGCGTTTCCTCCGATCAGAAGACAGGAGTGGAAACGCCAGCTTCTCTCGGCCTAAAATTTTCCATGCCGTTCAATAGCTGAAATTCTGAAGACGCCGTACCAACGTTCGGATACGAGACGGCCGATCACGCGGCCCGAAGTGTAGGGACGGGCGGCCGAGTCTGGCGTCACAGTGTTTCGCCCATTTGACGTCAGCCAAGCTGCATCAAAAATAATGTTCAGCTGCCAGTCCAGGCTGCAAAGCTAAACCGAGAGCCCTCAACTAAATTTGCCTACTTGCATGCATTTGTTATGATGCCCAGATTCATTCAAAGTGACGAGCTTTGGAACGGTTGGTAAAGGGTACATGTTGTACTGACTGTCAGTTGTAATTAAAGTGAGAATAAAGACACACAAAGTCAGGTTCGCAGCGCGCTCTTCTTCCCTAGCAGAAAAAGTATGATCGTGGAAAATAGTAGCAGGCAGAGAAAAGATAGCACGCGGAAATTAATAAGCCAAAACCATCAAAATTATACGAGAGACGGAATGACTGACGCTTTTCAATTGATTGGATAAACGAAATATCATATTTGTGTCCAATTGAGCGTCCCTACGCTTTAGGCGTACATGTATATTACAATCTGCACTCCTTTGAGTGTCTCACTACTTAGTAACGTGCGACGGATAGCATGGACTGCCCATAGCAGTTGGCAAGCTACAATGCATACAAGCCTTTAAACGCTAATGCAGGACCTACCACCTATCCGACAGAACAGATACTTTCATTTGCTTCTGTTGGAGCAGAAGGTCTAGCAGAATGCATCTGTTATGGTCACAGAACAAAAGGATCGTCTTGCTGTGTTCATACGTTCGCGAAATAGCCCACAGCGGATTAAAAACAAATTGCTGGATCAGAAAAGTTAAAGGTTCAAATGGCTTTGAGCACTATGGGACTTAACATCTATTGTCATCAGTACCCTATAACGTAGAACTACTTAAATCTAACTAACCTAAGGACATCACACACATCCATGCCCGAGGCAGGATTCGAACCTGCGACCGTAGCAGTTACGCGGTTCCAGACTGAAGCGCCAAGAACCGCTCGGCCACACCGGCCGGCAAAAGTTAAAGTATTTAAGTCTGGTGTTCGGACAAGGGTACGGCTCCGGCAATTGGAGGCTGTCGATCGTGGGGCACATGACAATTCTCTACATTCACGCCTTGTTTTCTCGTGCCTTAAAATGGATCCACTATTCTTTCCGCCAAAGTCTTTTTATTTCACGAAAAACAAATTTCGAAGTCATCGGGTGGTTAGAAGGTGAGCAAGGGAATATGGGTCGTTCCTTTGTCTGGTACCAAAAAGGAGCAGCAATGAAAGGTTACTGTTTCTCTCCGAATCATCCTCTACTTCTCCTGACATGATCCACACTCTTGCGTTTATGGCACATCCAGTCGCTGTACTTCGTCTTCCTATACTTCCTGTTATGTGAGTACTGATCGTCGACAACACGTCAAAGACGCCAGATTCATTCGAAAACTCGGTCAACACTTTCTAGCTACAGTCACAGTTTTTTCTTGTATGTTCTAGGTTACCGTTTCACGATTTTTCTTTACCTAACAAATATCAAAAACTTATTGAGTCTGTCGATGTTGGAATGCATATCGAGGACCAAGCTTCTTATTTATTACTATCTATTACTATCTATTCCAGGCTCCATGGATTGTGTTATATACATTTAGTCATACACTGACAGACAATTTTGTATATATAGTGGTAGTAACAATATACAGGGTGTAAGCGATAACTGTTTACAACGTACCACAATGGTGTAGGTGAAGTGGAGGCGCACAAATTGATACAGGACAACGGTAGTCCGTCAAGACGGGATATACACTCCTGGAAATTGAAATAAGAACACCGTGAATTCATTGTCCCAGGAAGGGGAAACTTTATTGACACATTCCTGGGGTCAGATACATCACATGATCACACTGACAGAACCACAGGCACATAGACACAGGCAACAGAGCATGCACAATGTCGGCACTAGTACAGTGTATAAGCACCTTTCGCAGCAATGCAGGCTGCTATTCTCCCATGGAGACGATCGTAGAGATGCTGGATGTAGTCCTGTGGAACGGCTTGCCATGCCATTTCCACCTGGCGCCTCAGTTGGACCAGCGTTCATGCTGGACGTGCAGACCGCGTGAGACAATGCTTCATCCAGTCCCAAACATGCTCAATGGGGGACAGATCCGGAGATCTTGCTGGCCAGGGTAGTTGACTTACACCTTCTAGAGCACGTTGGGTGGCACGGGATACATGCCGACGTGCATTGTCCTGTTGGAACAGCAAGTTCCCTTGCCGGTCTAGGAATGGTAGAACGATGCGTTCGATGACGGTTTGGATGTACCGTGCACTATTCAGTGTCCCCTCGACGATCACCAGTGGTGTACGGCCAGTGTAAGAGATCGCTCCCCACACCATGATGCCGGGTGTTGGCCCCGTGTGCCTCGGTCGTATGCAGTCCTGATTGTGGCGCTCATCTGCACGGCGCCAAACACGCATACGACCATCATTGGCACCAAGGCAGAAGCGACTCTCATCGCTGAAGACGACACGTCTCCATTCGTCCCTCCATTCACGCTTGTCGCGACACCACTGGTGGCGGGCTGCACGATGTTGGGGCGTGAGTGGAAGACGGCCTAACGGTGTGCGGGACCGTAGCCCAGCTTCATGGAGACGGTTGCGAATGGTCCTCGCCGATACCCCAGGAGCAACAGTGTCCCTAATTTGCTGGGAAGTGGCGGTGCGGTCCCCTACGGCACTGCGTAGGATCCTACGGTCTTGGCGTGCATCTGTGCGTCGCTGTGGTCCGGTCCCAGGTCGACGGGCACGTGCACCTTCCGCCGACCACTGGCGACAACATCGATGTACTGTGGAGACCTCACGCCCCACGTGTAGAGCAATTTGGCGGTACGTCCACCCGGCCTCCCGCATGCCCACTATACGCCCTCGCTCAAAGTCCGTAAACTGCACATACGGTTCACGTCCACGCTGTCGCGGCATGCTACCAGTGTTAAAGACTGCGATGGAGCTCCGTATGCCACGGCAAACTGGCGGACACTGACGGCGGCGGTGCACAAATGCTGCGCAGCTAGCACCATTCGACGGTCAACACCGCGGTTCCTGGTGTGTCCGCTGTGCCGTGCGTGTGATCATTGCTTGTACAGCCCTCTCGCAGTGTCCGGAGCAAGTATGGTGGGTCTGACACACCAGTGTCAATGTGTTCTTTTTTCCATTTCCAGGAGTGTAGCTTCTAAGGGTCTACAAAAGTCATCTGAGCGACCGCGCATGCGCGTCGCGAGATAGACTGTCCAGTGGTATTAATATGACCTGCTGTCAAAAGCCTGAATAGTCACTATTTGCAGTGCGGACGTGCATGAAGAGAGTCAATGAGGTTCTGGGAAGTACCGACATGGTATTGTGGAGCCATGTCGACTCCAGCGCCGTGGCCAGCTGCGCTAGGTTTCTCGTCTGAACACCATGGCGCAAACAGTCCGCTCGAGGTGGTCAGACAGATTCTCGATTGGGTTTAAATCTGGGACGTTTGGTGGCCAGGGGGCTACCGTAAACTCAGCCTGGTGCTGTCTGAATCACGCTCGTGAACTGCGAGCCGTGTTGACACGTTGCATTGTCTTGCTGGTAGATGGCATCGTGCGTGTAGATGTGGACGTTGTCCCCAAGAATGGGTGCATACTTGTGTTAATCCACTGTGCCTTCCAGAACGACGACATCACCCAGAGAATGCGACGAAAACATTCCCCAGACTACAACGCTCTGTCCTCTGGCCTCAACCCTTCCAACGATTGTTGCAGGGTGTTTGGTTTCAGTCTGTCAGTCCAATGGAACATAAAACGTGATTCATCTGAAAAGGCCACCTGTCGCCACTCAGTGGACATCCAGTGGCGTGAAAATTCCAGTCTTAGTCGCCAATGACCAGCAGTCAGCATGGGTGCACGAACCGGCCGCCTACTGTGGAGGGCCATACGCAGCAACGTTTACTGAATGGTCGTTGAGCAGACACTGTTGATTCGTCTGCGCGGTGAGCTGCTCAACAGTTGCACGTCTGTTCGCCCTTACACATCTCCGCAGCCGCCGTTCACACCCGTCATCTATGGTCTGTGGTGCACCACAGTTGCCTCCGCGCCGGTTTTGGATAAAGAAATTTTGCCATGCACAGTATACTCCAACCACGACAGCACGCGAACGGTTTACAAACCTAGTCGTTTCAGAATTGCTTCCACGTTTGGCCCGAAAGCTAATGGTGATGCCCTTTTGGATGTCAGATGAATGACTCCGTTTCCGCATTACGACAACCTCTGCATTGTCGTTGCTGTTTTACGTGTCCCCCCCCCCCCCCCTCTCCTTATACGATTTATATGCCCTCTACTGCAAGTACTGCCACCTGCTGTCTATGAGTGATTATTGAAAGTTGACATCGAACGAAGCCGGTGGTCACACTAACCTGAGTGGACCGTGCGTTTTGGTTAAAATCGTCCTCATTGTCTATACAATTACGAAATGTAAAACTGACATTTTTGTACATTCTATCTCAGAATATTGTGAACGGTAACTACATAAAATTAACAATTAAATCGTTTTGTTTGTCTGGCCTCCTTGCTACAAAAATACCGTGCTTTTAAAGGCTAAGTATAGATCAAATTGTAAACGTAATTAGGTCTTTTTTCTTTCATTATCCTCTCGGAAAAACTTAAATTAATACTGTCAACTAAATAGTCGACTTAGCCAATGGCATGGGAGACGGAGAGGATACTGAAAAAGCTCGGGCGGCGCGCATGCGCTGTAGCATAGGTGTCTGTTGTAGGCCGATTTGAGGTTGTTCGCTGCTTTACAGACCGTAGGTGTCCTGTATCTAATTGTTCGTCTCGCCTTCCCCTGCACCCTGTAATTTGGTTTCTCAGCAAAGAAAGTAATACAAAATGTGAGACGATATATTTATACAAAACAACTTGCTTCGTTCACCAACAATTAACACTACCAGGAATTATATTGGACTCTTTTACAGCGTAGTTCAGTATAAAACGAAACGATACCAGAAGAAACTAAAATAAAAATATACTCTAAACTATGCTTTTTTCATTGTTTTCCTAGTTTGGCATAAAATGATTTAACGATGTTATTGGATTTGTCCTAATTGAAAAAGTGTTCTGTTCATGAGACGAGCAGAGATAAAGAAACGTTAACAAATAAATAGCTGAGGCTGCTATAACCGAGCTGTTAATTATCAGTGGCCTTTGCAGCAAAACTTAAATCTATTACTTAGAGTTTTGCACAATATGTGAATAACACATCCGTGGGCGAAGCTATCGCCTTTACCGGAAACCAATTACAACGAAAAATTGTTGCTATTGCTGTATGACTGCGTGGACGTCAGCAGCAGAAAGGAATTTCATATGTTGCGTATGTAATCGTGTAACGTCATCTAGTCGAGCCTGGTGGTCTAGCGGTAAAGCACGTGCCTAGAAACCGATGGGTAGCGGGAGTGAATTCCGGTCGGACCACGGAAAGTTTCAGTGTGCCTTTAATCTACCCTTGAAGTTATAAAGTGGCTATAATTTCGCACTTTACAAGCACTCATCTACATACTTTGCCGTGATTTACAACCGAAATTAGGTATCATTTGATAAGTTGGACATCGTATATATGAATATTTAAAGGAGACAGACATTGTCACGTACACCTTGTAAACAATTGTTAACGCTTATTGCATGAAAGGTGACGGAGTGTCTTTATTATCAAAACGGCGTAATGAATGATTGCCTATGCTAGTAGAGGTTGGAACGCCAGTGGAAATGAAACGGCAGGCGTAACTCAAGCCCTGGGTGGAAAAGCCCGGGCTGTTGTGTTGGTCCTGTTTCACACAGGAAGTGCCAAGACGGACAGTCTGGGCACCTGAGCGCGGAAGCACAATACAGCAGCGGCCGGCCAGTATTGTAGCGGGGGACGGAAAGATAACCAGATAATACTTCGGAAACTCTGAAAATATTGGACGCAGTAGAGAGTAACGAGGAAGCGTTACCTCGGAAATCGCAGGCTGGGTTATTTCCAAGGTTTTTTACTCTGAGAAGCGTACCATTGTATGAGTATAGGTATTTCCTCGCAAACTTTCCGCGCTGGACGACAAAAGACTAAAATATGGTTGTCCGGCGATCGGAAGAATCTGTAGAGAGAGAGAATATTCCGTGGTTTCGAGAATATGATTCGCCTTCTGGGTTACGAGGGAGGGGAGCCGAGCTTTGCTGGGAAGCCAGTAGTGGAGAGAAGAGGTCTTCCGTTTTGACCGCCCGGGTTTGATGGTCGCTCAGTATCGGCTTTTGTTGGTACAGACGGACTTGCTGTCCTTAGAACGGTTAGGCACTGTATTGTTGTGAACTTATACGATTCTGGACTTCGCCTCCGGGTAGGGAATTGTCGGTGAGTACGCAGCGTTCAGTGATTGAGAGCACTTCTTCTGTCTATGCTCATGTAGAGACATTATCTGAATTCCGTCCTTGTGGCTGAAAGTTCGCGTTTCTCGTCTGTAGAACACAGAGAGGAGAAGACAGTATTAGATTATAACAGTCAGAGGACCGCCTATTGCCGTCCTAGTGTTTGAAAGAGTTTTATTTAGTGGGTGGTGTCCTTTCATCGTCGCAGACGTGTACGAGAACCATCAGTCCGATTCACCGGATGCAGTACATACTGTGATACTGCTAACTGCTTCTGCTTATTAGGGCTATAAAGCGAAACAGCTGTGATCACGTAAATTATATTTCCACTGAGGTTGCACTCCACTGTAGATGATCTTTGAAAGTAGAGTCTTCTAGTGTTTGGTACGTAGATGATGTCAGTCGTCTCGCGTTATTTATATTAGACCGCATAGCCATAAAAAGGTAGTTAGGAAATTCATTTGTATCTCTTTATGTCCGTTGGATATTGATATATAAACATTTGTAATATAAAGAGGTTTTAATCTACAATAAATGTATAAGCGGAAACAGCATTTATCATTTGGTAGTTGCGAGTTCCCTTAATCATTCATTTATGTTTATGATGTAATTTATATGTTAAAGAGCAAGAAGAAGATAATTACCATTAACAAACCCTAAGATATGCTTCAGGGAGTAGTCAAACAGGGCCAGATCTTCATTTTCGCGTTCAGTATTTCCGTTGCGCACATTCATTTTACACCCGCCTGGAGTAGCATCATGGGAAGTCCCAACGGTGCGAGGAGTCAAAAATGGTTCAAATGGCTCTGAGCACTATGGGGCTTAACATCTGAGGTCATCAGTCGCCTAGAACTGAGAACTAGTTAAACCTAACTAACCTAAGGGCATCACACACATCACACACATCCATGGATTCCAACCTGCGACCGTAGCGGTCGCGCGGTTCCAGACTGAATAGCCTAGAACCGCTCGCCCACTCCGGCTGGCTGCGAGGAGTCGCCAGGAAAGACACGTGGATCGGATTCTACATTAAATTGTACACTGCGGTGACAGAAGTCATGGGATAGCGAATGGCGGTAGTATCGCGTTTACATGGTATAAAAGGGCAGTGTATTGGCGGAACTGTCATTTGTACTCAAATGATTTATATGAGAAGGCTTTCGATATGATTATGGTCGCACGAAGGGCAATAACAGCCTTTGAATGCGGAATGGTAGTTGAAGCTAGATGCATGGGACATTTTCCTTCGAAAATGGTTACGGAATTCAATATTCCGAAATCCACAGTGTCAAAAGTGCGCCGGGAAGACCAAATTTCAGGCATTAGCTCTCACCACGGACAACGCAGTGTCGATGGCCTTCACTTAACGATCGGGAGCAGCGGCATTTGCGTAGAATTTTCTGTGCTAAGAGTCAAGCAGCACCGATGAAAAGAACAGCAGAAATCATTGTGAGACAAACGACGAACGTTTCCGTTAAGACAGTGCGGCGAAATGTGGCGTTATTGGAGTATGGCAGCAGACGACAGACGCGAGTGCCTTTGCTAACAGCAGGACATCACCTGCAGCACCTCCTCTGGGCTCTTGCCGATATTGGTTGGAGATGATGGTAGGGTTCGAATGTGGCGCGGACCCATCGAAGTCATGGCACTATGCAAGCTTGTGGTGGCTCCAGAATGGTACAGGCTGTGTTTTCATAGAATGGACAGGGTCCTCTGGTCCAACTGAACCTATGATTAATTGGCAGTGGTTATGTTCGGCTACTTGGAGACCACTTGAAGTCATTCATAGACTCCATGTTCCCAAACAACGATGTAATTTTTACGGATGACAATGGCCCCTGTAAACGGACCACAGTTGTTCGCGATTGGTTCGAAGAACATTTTACACTGAATGATTTGGCCACCCAGATCGCCTGAGATGAGTCCCATGGAACATTTACGGGACATAATCGAGAGGTCAGTTCGCACACAAACTCCTGTCCCTACGACAATTTCGCATTTATGTACGGCTATAGATGCTGCATGGCTCAGTATTTCTGCAGGGGACTTTTAAACTTCTTGTTGAGTCCACGTCACTTCGAGTTGCTCCACTACGCCGGGCAGAAGGAGGTCCGACACGGTGTTGGGAGGTATCTCACGACTTTTGTTACCTCAGTGTAGTTCCTCTTTTCCCGAGAGGATAAATAGGCAGGTCAGGGACACACATGTTGCCGAAGTAGTCTCCACTTGAAAGACTTGCACCTGCCACAAGTAATGCGATATCGAAATTTGCAAGAATGGTGTGAGCTGTTTTGTATAAGCAGAAAGGCAGGAAAGAGGATTAGGGCTTAACTTCTTGACGGTGAAGCCATTAGAGATGGAAACGAGCTCAGATTTGGGAAGGATGGGGAAGGATTTGAGCCGTGTTCTTTTCAATGGTACCAAGCCCAGTATCTGACCTAAGCTGTTTAAGAAAATCACAGAAAACCTAAATGTGGGGAATGGACTGGGATTTGAGGCGCTATTCTCCAGTATCTAATCAATCGCTACGGCTCACTCGGTTTGTATAGACATTGAAAATGTGAGAACCATTGTGTGAAAATGTGTGTCGGTGCATGCGATTAAGGAAGATTGCGAGCCGTTATTTTGCTCAGTATTACTACAGGAGTTGGATCTGTAAGCTGTATGCTCTGAAAGCAGTGCTAGTTAAAAATGTACCGCTCTCATCTAGTGAAATTAAATCGATAATAATTAAATATACAGTAATTTGAGGGTAACGTGATCCGACAGCAGATATCTGTTTCCATTTCGATGCGTGCCAATTACCGAGTGTACGCTTTCTGTTGTCTGCACCGCTCGGAAAGTTAATTACGCTATTGGCCGAGTTGATGTGACAATTTAGATTGTATTGATATTCTTGTCTGTAGGCTGGTTACTAAATTCAGTAGTCTCGACGAGTTTGCGACAAACGCACGCGTAGAGCGTGCTTGTTCTACACGGAGCATAATCGTTATTTCACATAGGTGTTAAAGAATAGAGAATAGCATTATGGACTGCAGTTCGCTCTGCATCATTTTCATCATGTAAATAAAACTAACACTTCCGTAATGATATATACTGACAGAAAACAGTCGCAACACCAAAAAATAATTAATGTAGAGTAATGAAATTTCGGAAATACATTTGTCTACTAGTACATTTAAATGATCCTAATTGCAAGATCATAGGTTAATGTAAGAGCGAGATAAGCCATTGCAAATGTGAAGCGCTGCTGCATTAATAACCACAGTAACCGCTACAATGTTGACTGCAAGAAGGCAAACGTGTATGCATTGTGTTGTACAGATGGCGGATGTCAGCTTGTGAGGTGGAGTGCCAAGCCTGTTGCACGTGGTTAGTCAATACAGGGACAGTTAGTGCTTATTGTGGATGACGCTGGACTTGTCGTCCAATGATGTCCCATATATGTTCGTTTGAAGATAGATCTGGTGACCGAGCAGGCCAAGACAACATGTCGACACCCTGCTGAGCATATTGTGTTACAACAGTGCTATGTTAACGTGCGTTATCCTGTTGGAAAACTCCCTTTGGAAAGCTGTTCATGAATGGCAGCACTACAGGTCGAATTACCAGATTGACGTACAAATTTGCAATCAGAGTGCATGGGATAACCATGAGAGTGCTCCTGCTGTCATACGAATCTCATACCGGATACTAACTCCAAGTGTATCTCCAGTGTGTCTAGTATACAGACAGGTTTGTTGCTGGCATCAACTGGCCTCCTTCTAACCAACACACGGTCATCCTGGCATCGAGGCAGACCGAGTCCTTCAGTGAGCTCTCGTTTGACGCCACTGAAGTGACAACTGGCGGTCGGTTGGGGCCAGTGGAGTGCACGCTACAAGGCATCTGGCTCGGAGCTGTCCTTGAAGTCACCGATTTGAACAGTTCGTGTGTCATTGTAGAGCCAACTGCTGCTCACATAGCTGCTGCAGATGCAGTACGATGCGCCAGAGCCATACGCTGAACACGATGGTCTTCCCTCTCGGTAGTGCCACGAGGCCATCGGTAGCCCTGTTTTCTTGTGACCTTACATTCACTTGACCACCGCTGCCACCAATCACGTACAGTGGCTACATTCCTGCCAGGTCTTTATGAAATACCACAGAAGGAACGTCCAACTTCTCATAGTTGCGTTCAAACTCAGCGAGGTGTTGATAAATCGTCCTTTTCACCTTAAAGGTATTCCTGATAAACATCAACTCATCACATCCAATTTAGAAGATAACTAACGCTCACTACCATGACAACCTGTATTTGCTACTAGCACCACTCTTATGCGGCTGGCACGAAATCTTTCAGGTGTAGAAAGACGTCTATCAAGTTTCGTTTATGTTGTAGGGTGTATAATAATTATGTGTTATTCATGGTTGTTTATAAGAATCATATGTTATTTATGGTTGTTCGAAGCAGAGATCAGACAGAAAAATACGTAAAGACTTATTATAGGTTAAGTGAACATTTTAGAGACTGTGACACATTAAGCCACAATATTCGGAAGTGGCAGCAGTCGAACAAGGAGGCCGATGACCAACGGAGTTTTCGCAGCAGCAGTCAGCACTTCGACAGATCGACGACCGAGCAGATGGGAAATGCTTCCAAGGAGAACAACGACCAGCGCAGTTCGCACATCAGCGGTCAATGATCCAGGAACTGTCATCATACTGCACTCACGTGTGTGACTTATCTGCCGATGCGAAGGAAAACGACGGGGCAATAAGCGACGACGCCAGAACAGAGGTAAAACAAGGAAAGCCGGCACGTGTGTCGACATTGGTGAGGTCTTACTTTGTCGGTATAACATAATTAGTTCGTAGCCTTGTGGTTAGCGTTGCTGACTCTCGATCACGGGGCATCGGGTTTGACTCCCGGCCGGGTGGGAATTTTCTCCACTCGCGACTGGGTGTGTGTTGTCTTCATCATCATCATCGATGCGCACGTAGCAGATGTGGCGTCAAATAAAAAACTTGCACCACGTGACCACTTGCACCACGTATTGGGACTTCCTACCAAAAATGTCATATGCACATTTCATTTCGTATGAAATATTATTTATATTGTTTACAATTACTGATCGTCACTAATAGAAAGTAAATGTTATGGAAACGTGGACTACGAGGGGCAGGTTCAGTCGCCTAATAAGAAAAGTTTCTGTGTCCTTTGCTGACAATAGCACCTTTCCTTTTCGATGTGTTAAGGCTGTGCATTAAGTGTAGGTGACGGTAAGGGATGTGTGGCGAGGTGGCGTGTTTGTGTTGCATGAGAATGAGGGAAGGGAGAGACTGAAACCCGGTGCCGGCGTATAGCCTACTCCTCTTCAAAAGCATCGAGGGGGCCTTTTAACGTGGACTTTTGTGGACATTGGTATTGGGCCGTCACAGTATTGCGCCCGTAAACTTCCAACTGTGTAGAGGACAGTGACTTTAACTTTTGCCATTCAGACTTTGAACTTATGTCAATTGAAAGCCCACTGTCATGTTTTCGGAAAAAAAGAATAAACAGTGAACTTATTCTAATTGTGATTTTAACATTAAAACATTCTTAGTGAATCTAGATCTTGAATTTTTGGCTATTGCAGTTTTGGCCAGTTAACCATTGCCTCTCTTGCTGGGACTTGAACTACCATGCTAACTTTCATCTGAGTGTAAATCGATACCCCGGAAGGGAATTTCAGTTTTGGTTCAATCCATATTATTGCGTCCGAATTGAGAAGTGTACTTTTTATGTGTTGATTGATAGTCCAATAAACTTGTTATGCATTGTTTACCTAGGCTTTGATCTCTGTGCACGGCCACCGCACTGGACATATTATTTGGCGACAAGGATAAACATTTTTGTTTGGCTTTACCTTCCAAATTTCGTCCTACATATCAAGTGACGACGAAATAACAATTTTTCATTGGCTCCAGCGCGTCTAGTCTCTCTAGTGCCAGTAGTCCATGTACTTTCCATATCAATTAGCGATGAGGTGTTTGTTTTTTGTGGACTCCGTTCTCATGCGCGTACTCCATCCCAGATAGACAGTGTATTTAAGTGTGTATTGAGTGTTCGTGGTGTGCTAACATACGACTCTCATTGCAGTGTGTTCATCCTCGATGTAGAACTGACACCTCAAGTCCCATCTTTATTGCACAATATGCAGCAGATGTAAAGACACACTTTGGAGAATCACCACAGTACGGGAGAAATCCAGCCCCCGTCCCCGTCCCCAGTACGCGCCCTGGATCTACCGCTTCCGGTCAGCACCGCCCCGGCTTCCCACTGTTAGCGCAGCACCAGGTCTGTGGAACAACGATTTGCTCCACCGGGAGTTGCAGTTACTCATGTACGGATCTTCCGTAGACGCCAACAGACGGACCCCAGAGTCTCTTCAATTTCTCACTAGCATATTCTTTTCCTGCACTTTTTCGTGCTCTACCGCACGCTCGGGCGCTGGAGACGTCTATACCGACATGCTAGGACTCCAGACTAGTCCTCCATCTTTGTCCAATTTCCTGCAAGTCCCCAGTATTAGCACACATTTCTCGACTGTACTCTCAGTGCCCCTTCACACACTCCTTTTTTCCAGTTTTCCTGTGCCTGCTCCACGTACGCATTTTTCGACCCTGTTTTCTGTGTCTCTTCCATACACGGGGGGTTCAGATATCGCTCCAGTGCCTAATGAATACTGCAACAATTTAACCCCACTCTTCAAAATCGGAGATCAAATGGTACCTTAAACTGCTACTGCTAACGTGCTCATCGTTTAAGTAATTTCGTTTCTCACTTTTTTAGATAATTGAGGAACGAAACGACACGTTCTGTTCCCCCTTTTTCTTACGTCTTGCATCACAGGCAGGCAGTTTCTCCCGCTTTCTGCAATTTTGCTACAATAATAAGGTTAATTAAGCTGAGATATGTTTTATTTCTTAGAAACGGTGACAATATGTAACGCCTTTTCTATGTTTCAGCATTTCAATAACGATGAGAAACGACTGGTTTGGAGACGTGTCGATTACGCGCCATCCGCCCACCATTAGATGCATATTCGCATCCTTTATAAGCCGAACCTAGCAATCCAACTTCCTTGTCACGATGTCTGATTACTGCTTTTATGAGATGCAAAACATTCTAGTGCATTATACACCATATTATCACCGTCTGTTGTCACCAAGCTTTTTCGCTCTCCACTCTGCACCTGACTACAAGAGAAAGTCATAATAGTAACAGAGGCGTTTTGGTCAAGTAGGTAGTCTGAAATTACAGTACACTAATAGCCTAATGATACATATTTCTTCATTGCACTCCTGCTGTGGTCACAATTAGCTTTCAGAGCATTGAATTTCAATTATTTTCTTTCACAATAGCGATTCATTTCGAGAGATACATTACAACATTCCTGTGCCTAAAAACGCTCTTGTTTTTTTCTGTTCTGCGTCCTTTAGCGCTCATATCCGCTCTCCAGGCGCAACATTTCGATGTCTCAAGTGCTCCCGTACTCACCGATGCCTTCCAGATGTATCTGTTTCGCTTTCCAAGTGCTCCCATACACATCTACACCTTTCGGGCGCACAGTTTTAGTTTCATATGCTGTTACCCATATCGACGCCTTGCGGGCGCAACTTTATACTTTCATCTTCACATTCCGACGTCAATGTTACCATGTTCTTGCGAGTGCCCTCTTGCACCACTCATTTCTCAGGTGCTTTTGCACCACTGTCAGCCCTCCTAGCGCAATGCGTCTGTTATTGCTTTTGTTATTCTTGCAAATTCGCCCCAGACGGTTCGCTCCCCAAGCCTCTCCGAGTCCGCGTATGTTAGCTTCAGGATGGGTCCAGGATCTAAGGCTGTGGACACGGTCGCAGGACGCCGTCTCTGCCACCCAGGGCCACGAAGGCTCATCGCCCTACGTCCCTCGAAGGCGCTACCGTCGTTTTCTGAGAGGAGGAAGGAGGCTGGGTCGTCAATCTCCACCGAGATAGCTTCGCGATCTGTTCCCTGCAGGGTAGGGAAGGGATGCTGTGTCTAGGCTACTCGTCAGGCAGTCAGACACTAGCGCCCAGCGGGAGGCCTTCGCAGGGAGCTGCAGGGCCAACTGCGATGCTTTGTTGGTATTACGATCTCACCTACAATTTCGTAAAAATATTATATTACTTGTTAGGCGACGTCTAAGAGGCACACTGAAAAGAAATCAGTTATGAAGCTAGGATTGGATTGTTTTGGGGAAGAGACCAAACAGCGAGGTCATCGGTCTCATCGGATTAGGGAAGGAAGTCGGCCGTGCCCTTTCAAAGGAGCCATCCCGGCATTTGCCTGGAGCGATTTAGGGAAATTACGGAAAATCTAAATCGGGATGGCCGGACGCGGAATTGAACCGTCGTCCTCCCGAATGCGAGTCCAGTGTGCTAACCACTGCGCCACCTCGCTCGGTTTATAAAGTTAAACATATCTACAAAAAGGAAAGCTATGATAAGGTACCTTGGCATTTATATAGACCGACATTTACACTTTAACGAACAGTGCCATCCTGACAATTAACAAAGCGACGAAACTCATGCATAAACTTACAAGACTGAACACTATACGATACAGACTACCCCTTCAGACAATGAGGATATATTACACAGCACTCATTGAGTCAATAACTTGTTTTGTGACTAGTGCTTGAGCACATCGATTATGCTTAGGTACGCATAAAACCATTGTGAGGCGCGGCCAGAGGAGTGTTCTACTCAGAATCTTGGGATCTTTCGGCACAACGTCGACTGAGGCACTGTGCGTGGTACTGGGAGTTTTCCTTACAGATATTACAATTCGCCACAGAGCAGCTGTCCACTGCCTGAAGAGCGGAAGACCTGATAAAATAAGAGAAATAACTGGACAAGACATAACCGACAAACAGAAATTAAACAAGTGGAGACTTGATACATGGTAGACAGAATGTAACACAACTGATAAGGGAAGAGGAGTCTACTCTTTCTTACCCAGTACACGAGAGCAGATGAATTTGAAGTACATAAATCCAATACGCGGCGTGATGCGCTTTCTCACGGGCCATGGCCCGTATCCCACGCATCTCTACAGGTTTGGTCTAAAACAGGCTCACACTTGTGCTTGTAGTGAGATGGCACACCTAATCATATAATGCTCATCTGCGATGCCCTAGGACGCATAAAACCGAGTTTAGGAAACCAGGACATAAGACTGTTAATACGCAGGCAAGATGACTGGAACTCTATAAACAACGTCGCAGACGAAGTATCGCGAGCACTTCATGCGGCATACAAACAGGAGAGGCCATACGCTAGAATAAGACAGGCTCCACATCGGACAGATCAGCAGTACATAGCAAACGACACAGACACAAGCACTGACACGGAACCGGATGCCGCATCACACACAGGAAGTGAAGACGAGATAAACATACAAACATAGCAAAAGTAAGTGAAGGTCCAACAACACTAAATCGAATCAGTCTGAAAATGTAACTCTCTATGTAGCTGTTTGTTACGCCATTTCATAGCATGTAACGCTATCTGAAGATGTGACAGTTCTTCTTCTTTCGCTGCATCAGGTGTGACTGGCTTTTACCGAGTCCTCGCCCTGATAAAGAACAGAGAAGAAGAAATTAACTTATGTAAGACTAAAATAAAACGAAATAATTATATAACGGAACTTCACGTTTATAAAATTGTTTTCTACCGAGAGATTTTTACTAACGAATCTTTTTTCTGTCCTACGTTGGTTGTCTATATATTTTTTCCGTACGCCATTTCCATACGAAAATTTTAAGACAACGTTTTGATTATTTGGTGAGATCCAGAGAAGCAGTTTTGTTCCCTTATAAATTTAGATTTATTACAAGTAGGGAAACCTAACAGTTTCACCGTTGCAAATGTTGTGTAGCTTCATGTTAGCAAACGCGCGGTGAATGTAAGCTCGTCCGTTCATTGCTTTTGACAGGCAGCCCAGTCGGAGATAAGCTCCAAGCCACAAACCGAGGACACTTTATTGCTTTTCGCGGTCGTTCAGTAACTGCGCCACAGATATGATATCCGTAATGGACCATCAAACGGGTACAAAACACACGTAATTGAAGTCCTGCGTTTGAAGCGCGTGACGCTGATTGAGGGCCTGCAGATGACAGAGCAGAATAATTGCAATCACTTCGGTCGATCTGGGCAATTATACTCGCACTTCACGTCAGAGGCAAACCGAAGATATTCAGGTGGTTCAGAACAGTTTCATTTCGTTTGACATAATCTCCATTTTCCGACAACAGCTCCTCTTAAAGCTTAGATACGCCCTCTTAAACTGTCGTACATTTCAAACCATTCATGACAAAACTCTATTATTGCTGTATTGGAAATCAAAAGGGATCCTTGTTATATCTTATGAACACTATAGTAATGCTTCCGGATGCGTTACGGCTTCCGTTCTTTCATCCTAGCGATGTAAGTTTACAAAATGGTTAATTCTCAGAACTTAAAGCATTTGTAGAGCACATTTGAAGTTTTAAGGGAAAAAGGTACATTGTGTTTTGCACTGAAATAATATATTTAAAATGGAGATAGGATACATATAGCACACATAGTGAATGGATCCTAGAGACTTGTAGTTAAGTTGAAGTATTTAATTTTATATGTGTGCCCTGCACAGTTATGTTTCAAAAAAATGGTTCAAATGGCTCTGGGCACTATGGGACTTAACTTCTAAGGTCATCAGTCCCCTAGAACTTAGAACTAATTAAACCTAACTAACCTAAGGACCGGCCGGTGAGGCCGAGCGGTTCTAGGCGCTTCAGTCTGGAATCTCGAGACCACTACGGTCGCAGGTCCGAATCCTGCCTCGGGTATGGATGTGTGTGATGTCCTTAGGTTAGTTAGGTTTAAGTAGTTCTAAGTTATAGGGGACTGACGACCTCCGATGTTAAGTCCCATAGGGCTCAGAGCCATTTGAACCATAACCTAAGGACATCACACACATCCATGCCCAAGGCAGGATTCGAACATGCGACCGTAGCGGTCACGCGGTTCCAGACTGTAGCGCCTAGAACCGCTCGGCCACCCAGGCCGGCACAGTTATGTTTATCGTCAAGAAAGATCGCATACCTCCCACTGGAAACATCTGGAATTATCGTAGCGTTTTCATGTTTCTGTGACATCTGCATGTGACTTAACACATTCTAGCTACCCGACAGAAACATCGCTATGATTCCCCTTTATTATTCAACACGTGTGCTTTTTGCTTCACGGATGGCATATTTTTCTCTTTTTTCCGCAACGCGATTTTCCGTGTAAAAAGCAAAAAAAGCATTTTACTTCATAGCATATCATTTTCGACTGACTGAGCCAGCTAGCCTAATAGTTGGTTATTCGATCCAGATTTTAATATGGGGTCTGGTTCTGTGTAGTGTAAGACACAATCACAGTAAAATGTCACATAAACTCTCCTGCGAAGGCTTCTGTAAAGTTTGGAAGGTAGGAGACGAATTACTGGCAGACGTTAAGCTGTGAGGACGGGGCGTGAGTTGTACTAGGGTAGCTCAGTTGGTAGAGCACTTGCCCGCGAAAGGCAAAGGTCCCGAGTTCGAGTCTCGGTCCGGCACACAGTTTTAATCTGCCAAGAAGTTGCAGTACTGCAGCACCTCACAATTCGAAAACAGTACGAGTAAATGGCATATTACCTGAAAAACATATTTCACACTGTAAATGTTTCTGATAAGCGTCGTGCCAAATAAACTAAAGAGAATAAGGTGACTGGTAGAAGAAAAAGTTATTTCATAAACAAACCCATTATTCCATTTTCTTATGAGAGCAGTTTTGAAGATGTTGAATAACTGACTTGAACTTTCCTTCGAATTTCTCACTTCTCTGACAAATTCAACTGTAGCAATGGTAAACATGTTTCTCAGTATATTAACATTCGTAGAATTTTTCTCAAGAGTTGTAAGTACATACTTTATTGAAATTACGTGAAAAATAGTATTAAACTTTATGAATAGGTATATACTTTATTTTGATAAAGAATGTAATCGTAAGTTTAAAAGATTATGCTGAAGTCAGGATAGCTCTAGCAACCGGTTTTCCAATCTCCAAGCAACAGCGCAGAATCCATCCACGGACATAGAAATAACTTAGGAAGATGTGTTACTTAGAAATACGCTGGTGTCCAAAATTAAAGCAACAAACGGAAACCTTGCAGGTTTGCGTTCATTTTTCCGCAAAACAGTATTAACAAGTGACAGTAAATTAGAAACAATGTAAAGAATACAGAACGTAAACAACTGCACAACTGTAGACAAAAATGTTCTTCGTGTTTTTCAGCAACTGAACAACGGCAGACAAAAGTGTTCTTCGTTTTTTTTTGCAACTTTTACGGATTTGCACACACATTCCGACAACTGATTTATCTGCTCAGTATTGGGTGTGACCACCTATAGCAGCAACACAGGGATGGGATATGCAGTGAATGATGTCATCAATCTCATGTTGATGCAATAATGCCCATTCTGCCTGCAGAGCTGCTCGCAAGTCTTGAGGAATAGTTGGTGGATGCTGACGTGATACAACCTGTCACTGCAGTGCATCCCAGACATGCTCTATGGGATTCAAATCGGAAGACCGAGCAGGCCACGCCATGCATGCAATATCTTCCGTTTCCAAGAAAACATCAACCACCTGTGCTCTGTGGGTTCAAGAATTACTGTGCATCAATACGAAGTCTGGCCCCATAGCACCTCGCAACAACTGCACACGAGGTCTCGAGATCTCGACACTATACCTGACAGCAGTTAAACCTTGTCGATTCACCCGTACAACTTCATGAAGAGCTGTTCGAGTGGTCAGCATAATCCCTCCCCACACCATTAGAGATTCTCCTCGACATCTATCTCTTTCCACAATGTTTGGGTTCCGAAATGGTGTTCCACGTTCCCTCCAGAGACGAATCCGTCGAGAATCACTTTCCAGACCAGATCGGGACACTGTTCGATCGTCCAGGTGGCATGTTGACAACTGCACCCTAGACGTTCCCTTCTGTGAAGAAGTGTCAGAAGTATACACACAGCAAGTCTCTGACAATAAAGGCCACTATGCTGAAGCCTTCTGTACGCCGTTTGCCTCGATGCAACATGTCCAGTGCATGCTGCGAGGTCAGATGCCAGCTGCCGTGCAGTATTAAGGCTTTACCGTCGTGCCCTTACAGCCAAATAGCGGTCCTGTCTTTCTGATGTCACACGTGGTCGGCCCATCTTTGGGATACACACTGTCACCACATCCGAGAAACAACAGAACGATTCACATTAAGCCAATGGGCCACATCAGTTTGCGACTGTCGTGTTTCCATTCTTCCTGTGGCTTTCCACTGCAGAGAGACTGGTAGGTGTCTTCTCTGTGCCATGCTGCACTGTTCGTGACTGTGTAGACAGCGATTGTGAATGTGGGACTTCCAGACAAATACTACCCCATTTCATGGCTGCCCTGACGTCATCGTTGGCGTGCTTGTCCGTTCACTGGAATGCCATCATCCGTGCAGAACACGCTCCTACGGTCATCTTTTGACACTTGATATGATTATATCGTGACTTAGACACAAGACGGGGAAACAGCGATTCGTTGCTTTAATTTTGGCTACCAATGTGCATGACCGTGGTACTGCTCAGTACGAATCATTGTAACGATGGTGCATGTGATAGCTGATGTTAGCTGGTGACGTCTGCACGCGAACGGTTTTCGCAATCGGATTGCTAACAGCGAGGTCGGGAACAGGAGGGTCGTAATCCTAATGAGCAGCCTGTGTGCCGGATGTCTGTGGTAATCCCAGACCAGTCCGCAGCGCCTGCAAAGTGACGCTCCACGGCCATTCGGCATACAGCGATCTGCCAGTGTGTGTCACTGTTACGTCAACTGACACGTGGAGACGTGAATGGCACCAGTCCGGGCGCCACTCATCTGGCCAATTCTAGGAAGTTGTGCCGGGATCCAATTTATGAAGTTCCATGTGACTCATGTCACGTAATCTATGGTCTGGGAAATGACATGTCGTCCGAGGCGGGTAATTTACTAAAGTAAATGGAATAGTGGGCAACAGTTCAAACGCAAATACTTCACGTCTAACTGTGTTATGCTAAGTGTAACTAATTAAAATGAATTGAAAAGTAGCAAAGCTGTTCTTATAAAGAGGATTCATGCTTTTTTGTTTATTCGATGTTTCACGTCTTCGGTTTTTCATTGCTTTCTCAAATCATTTCAGGCGTATGCTTCGATCATTGCTACAAATAAGCCACGAATGACACCTTCCCGTTCTTATGAAGTACGACATTTCTATCGTCGAGAGTCGATCGCATTTGATATATTTATTAAACTGATTTTTATTTTTCGACGCAATTACTCTCCCCTTCCTTCTCCGTTATTAGGGATTGTAAAATAAAATATATTCTCACGCTGTTACTACTTCTACTACTATTATTATTATTATTTTCATGCTGAAACTACGCAGTTAAAAGGTTAGTTATTCAGATTTCTTTCTTTTAAAAAGACTGCAGTTGTTACAACGTCGATCGCAGGTTCGAATCCTGCCTCGGGCATGGATGTGTTTGATGTCCTTAGGTTAGTTAGGTTTAAGTAGTTCTAAGCTCTAGGGGACTGATGACCTGAGATGTTAAGTCCCATAGTGCTCAGAGCCATTTGAACCATTTGTTATAACGTGTTTGTTGACTTCTGTCCGTGAATATTAATTAAAAACTCTAATAGAAGGATGAATGTAGTACACAGAGGTAACGGACTATTAAATATTTCCTATAATCGGAGTGAGACTCACCCTATATTCAACAGTGGTATAGTTCAACAATGGTATATATATTGCTACAATATACGTATCAGTTACTTGTAAGATGTTGCCGACGGATCACCTACAAACCACCTCCTATTAATCTACAAGATATACGCTTTCTATGCGTAGACATATAATATCATTACTACTGACGACGTACAAAGGACGTAAGGAATTATTTTGAGGACAACGTGCAGCTGTTTCGTGCGTGAAACGAGGACGAGCACCGCATTCCATCGGTTGGCATAATACCTTGCTGATCATTGTAGGGTGGGGGATAATACGACTTAAACATTGTGATCATCAATATTAGAACATAAACAAAATTTTGGTAAGTATAAGAGAAGGAATCGACTGTGGCTGCTTTCAAAGAATTAATGGCATCAGTCACACTACGAGGTCGAGGAACACAACGAGAAAGTTTTACACTGAACGTTCTACATCTACATCTACATCTATACTCCGCGAGCCACCTTACGGTGTGTGGCGGAGGGTACTTATTGTACCACTATCTGATCCCCCCTTCCCTGTTCCATTCACGAATTGTGCGTGGGAAGAACGACTGCTTGTAAGTCTCCGTATTTGCTCTAATTTCTCGGATCTTTTCGTTGTGATCATTACGCGAGATATATGTGGGCGGTAGTAATATGTTGCCCATCTCTTCCCGGAATGTGCTCTCTCGTAACTTCGATAATAAACCTCTCCGTATTGCGTAACGCCTTTCTTGAAGTGCCCGCCACTGGAGCTTGTTCAGCATCTCCGTAACGCTCTCGCGCTGACTAAATGTCCCCATGACGAATCGCGCTGCTTTTCGCTGGATCATGTCTATCTCTTCTATTAATCCAACCTGGTAAGGGTCCCATACTGATGAGAAATACTCAAGAATCGGACGAACAAGCGTTTTGTAAGCTACTTCTTTCGTCGATGAGTCACATTTTCTTAGAATTCTTCCTATGAATCTCAACCTGGCGCCTGCTTTTCCCACTATTTGTTTTATGTGATCATTCCACTTCAGATCGCTCCGGATAGTAACTCCTAAGTATTTTACGGTCGTTACCGCTTCCAATGATTTACCACCTATGGCATAATCGTACTGGAATGGATTTCTGCCCCGCCAGGTACTAAGTAGGTTGGCTTAACTGGACACGGCCCATATCCAATTTACTTGTACACGTTCAACAGGAACGATAATGATATTTGTAATCATACGAGACCAGCCGACAACATCATCTTTAACTGTCAAGCCCATAACGTAATTACGAAAGCAATCGATTCTAATCAATTTCTATTTATTTATTTAACCGTATGGCTAGGGCCCCTCGTTGGGCAGGCCGTTCGCCGGGTGCCGGTCTTTCAATCTGACGCCACTTCTGCGACCTGCAGTCGATGAGGATGATAGGATGATGATGAGGACAGCACAACACCCAGTCCCTGGGCGGAGAAAATGGCCCGACCCAGCCGGGAATCGAACCCAGGCCCAGAGGATTGACAATCCGTCACGCTGACCATTCAGCTACCGGGGGCGGACATCAATTTCTATAAGAGCTTTTAAGAGATCAAGAAAAGTGGACGACAATAGGTAATGTAGCTAATATCATTACCTCTATCCCTCCATCTCCCCCAACATGAAAAACGCAGATACGGCAGGGTATGAGAATTACAAAATCCCTTCTGTCCGGGACGACATCATAGTAACGCGAATGTGAATGGTGACATGCTAGCGAGTGCATCTAGTGATGTGGAAGAAGTGAATGCGAGTGTTCTGCTAGAAAACGTGGCTGTACAAACAGGATTACATCATGTAGCAGAAAGGAAATGGCACCCCAGACCATCACTCCTGGTTGTCGGGCAGTATGGCGGGAGGCAGTCAGATTAGTATCCCCCGCAGGTCTTCGCTGACCATTGGGGTTCAGTTCGACGCAGGAGTCATCAATGAAGTCAGCTCTACTCCATTAAATGAGATTGCAGGCCGAATACGTGTCTGAAGACGCCCCGGACAGTGGTGGGATACGTCGGCCGCCACAGAGCCCGACAACCGCAAGCGATGGTTGGGAGCGCCATTCCTTTTCACATCAGAACCTTTTGATTGTCATCCCCGGTATCCTAACAACACAACGGTATGTCGACCATATTCTAAACCCCGCTATGTTACGCTTCTTGGCAAGTCATCCTGGGATTACATTTCACCAAGATAACGACCGTCTGTACACGGCAAGTGTTTCTACTACTTGTCTTCGTGCTTGCCAAACCCTGACTTGGCGAGCGACGTTACCGGATCTCTTCTCAACTGAGAACTTTTGGTGCATTATGGGCAGAGTGTTCCAAGTGGCGGCAGTACTTCTCCGAAATGAGTGAACGTGATGCTCTAGAGTCCACAAGAGCTTGGGCTGGTCGGCCATCCATGGGGATATCGACGTAGTTTCCTGTCATTGTAGTGGACGACGGCGGAGGATTTTTCTCCTTGGCAGCCTCACCTCCAAGGGAGGACGCACCCTTTAGTTTTCCAGGTTGCGGCGGCTAGGTGATCGGCTGGATCTTCTAAACGGCGATGGATACCTTGATTGGCATGTTGGGGAGCGTCCTCTCCAGCGGCTAGCTTGTGGCGATGGTGACATACGTCGTCCTGCACCCACATCTTCTTGTTCATCTTCGTCGTCCCGGAGTTGGCGTCGGCTAAGATCGGTCTGCTGTCTTCTGGAGCGGGCGTCATCAAATATCCGCCGCCTTACTCGGCAATAGCGCACCACATGTCCCGGTCGTCCGCAGTGGAAACATACTGGTTGGTTATCCTGGGTCCTCCAGACGTTAGTCTTTCTTGGTGCCCAAACAGGTTCGTCATGCGGCATTGTAGGAACGTAACTCCCCCTGGGTCTCGACTTTTTCACCGTTTTAAAGGGAAATGAGAGACGAGAGATTGGATTCAATGACTGTTCCACTTCCTCCCTTATGACCTCTTGAAGCCTCTCGATTTTTTGCTCGCCGTGCAATCCAAGTGCCTTCTGAACTTCCTCTCTCACTATCTGACGAAGAACACTTGTGAAATCAGTTGCTTCCTCCATCACAGACATTGATACGACGTTTGGAAGCCTTTCAAATTTTTTGATGCAATTCTTTTTTGATGCATTGTCTCGATGTACTGGCACCATTTTATGAAGCCGTCTGCTGTCGAAACCTCCTTCAGGAGTAGGGCTTGATACATGTCCTCAGCAACACCCTTCATGAGATGTGCAACCTTATTTTCCTCCTTCATTCTAGGATCCACTTTTTTACAGAACTCCAAGACGTCTTGAATGTAGGATGCTGTAGTTTCTCCTGGACGCTGTGCCCAGCACTTTAATTTATCTTCAGCCTTGCACTTCTGTCGTGTGTCGCCGAAATACTTGCGCAGTTCCGCCTTGAATACTTCTCAGCTTGTGAACTTCTCCTCGTTGTTCTCATACCATTTCTTGACAGTGCCCTCCAAATAGAAAAATACATTAGCCAAATACACAGTATCATCCAATCTGTTAAATTTGGCTATACACTCATATACCTTCAGCCACTTGTTTGGATATTGGCCATCGTCACCAGAGAACCCGGAAGGATGTCTCATGTGGTGGCACACAGTTGCTGTCATCGTAACGTCCTCCTCTTCTTCTGTCTCAAATAGATTGCGATCTGTTGAATACGGCTCGAACTCGGGTTTTTCGCCACGTAAACGGTGGTTCTGTCGTGGCCTGATGGGAGCCACCGAGTTGTCGATACTGCGCGGTATCACAAGTTCCAATACCCAGCGCCTCCACTAGAATAATATCACGTAGAAGAGGGTGTAATGAGATGAATCACGAACACTACATTCACTTAACGAAGGTTTATTCAGCACTTGCACATACAAGAGCGCGGAGCGAAATGCCTCCGGCCAGAACACGTACGGTATATACACAGCTACAGAACATTCCAGTACAATGATTCTTGCCATTTGTGGATACTTCTGGAATGTACTCGAACCGAATATAGAAATTAAAATGTTTCGTTTTAGGTGAGTTGCGAACTCACGATCCTCCATGCAACAATCTAGTATCATAACTACTACACTCTGGCGACTGCGCTACTCGGCTTCTTCTGCGGCGTTATTGCCACCTTTAGACATAAGTCTATATTCACCTAATATGTTATATTTAAAACATTTTTAACTTTTCATGCTTTTTAATCGATAACAAAGTCATTTTTACACACAACACTAATTTTAATAAAATCAAAATATTGATTAAGTAACTGTGGTTGTATTATACATCAGACTTAATATTAATGGAGAGAATATATGTATTCACCCTGACTACAAAAAAGAAAATGAGAATTTTTAAAAAGAAGAATAAATACCAGACAGATAAAATTTAACAATAAGAGGCATTACAAATACAGTTAAAAATAGGAGAGCTAAGGACAGAGAACAGTTAGAGAGAACTTCAATTTATTTGTATAGGTGTATCTGAAGTTAGTGTAGAAAATGAGAGGGCTGGTAGAGAGGGACATAATAAGCCTATTTCACAAGAAAGCAAACTGTGTCCGCATAACTTAGCGTGCGGCAGTAGGTGTCCTTGAGCAGTTTCGCGCCTGCCGAGAGGGTAGCCACACAACATGCCGTCCGAGCCGTCATGGTAGCAGGTCTGCAGGGAAACGTTTCCAATGTGTTTGTGACATCATGGCAAAAGAGACGTCACGTCGAAGTATTATGAGTTTTATTTGGTATCTCTGTAGTCGACATAATTACAGATATTCCAGGCGGGATAACACTACGTGTTTCCCGCCTCTAACTGGGACGTTAACGCGTTGCTTTTGGCTGTGCAAATGCTTGTTTCATACAGTAGGTGTTGCACAGAGGACAGCATCTGTGTAGACTGCGGAGTCTGGTTTTCCCTGGGTCAGTTTGTCATCCTACGGGGACACTCTTGTGTTTGTTACTGTGTCGAGTGGACAGGAAAGGGCTGACATGCACTGCGCTTACGGGGCGGCAGATGAAGTAAGTTCACGCTCCCCAACGTTTATGCGTTTGGCGGTTTCCGAATAGTCAAGTGCTAGATCCACACAGATATACTGCCATTCAAAGGTCCTTACGAGAGACAGCTTCACTTGAGGTACGTATTCCACTGGCAATTTCTCGTAATGGCACATGTGCGTTTAAGTTCCACTTCGAAACCCGGTGTATTCGTTCTGTGTTACAAGTACGAAGGTCTGGACGCGGTTGTCAACGCACAGTGCGTACACCAAGGTTTAAAGAGAAGGCGTTAGCATTGATGGAAAACATACCCTCAAAAAGCTCACTACGTGTTGCACGGGAAATGGGTGTAAGCCATTCCACAATTTGGCACGTGTGACATGAAGATGATGATTGGAAAAGAGCACAGGTAGTCCCAGTCTTCAAAAGGGTCGTCGAGCGGATGCGCAAAACTATAGACCTATATGTCTGACATCGATCTGTTGTAGAATTTTAGAACATGTTTTTTGCTCGAGTACCATGTCGGTTTTGGAAACCCAGAATCTACTCTGTAGGAATCAACATGGATTCCGGAAACAGCGATCGTGTGAGACCCAACTCGCTTTATTTGTTCATGAGACCCAGAAAATATTAGATACAGGCTCCGAGGTAGATGCTATTTTCCTTGACTTCCGGAAGGCGTTCGATACAGTTCCGGACTGTCGCCTGATAAACAAAGTAAGAGCCTACGGAATATCAGATCAGCTGTGTGGCTGGATTGCAGAATTTTTAGCAAACAGAACACAGCATGTTGTTATCAATGGAGAGACGTCTACAGACGTTAAAGTAACCTCTGGGGTGCCACAGGGGAGTGTTATGGGACCACTGCTTTTCACAATATATATATAAATGACGTAGTAGATAGTGTCGGAAGTTCCATGCGGCTTTTCGCGGATGATGCTGTAGTACACAGAGACGTTGCAGCATTAGAAAATTGTAGCGAAATGCATGAAGATCTGCGGCGGATAGGCACTTGGTGCAGGGAGTGGCAACTGACCCTTAACATAGACAAATGTAATGTATTGCGAATACATAGAAAGAAGGATCCTTTATTGTATGATTATATGATAGCGGAACAAACACTGGTAGCAGTTACTTCTGTAAAATATCTGGGAGTATGCGTGCGAAACGATTTGAAGTGGAATGATCATATAAAATTAATTATTGGTAAGGCGGGTACCAGGTTGAGATTCATTGGGAGAGTCCTTAGAAAATGTAGTCCATCAACAAAGGAGGTGGCTTACAAAACACTCGTTCGACCTATACTTGAATATTGCTCATCAGTGTGGGATCCGTACCAGATAGGGTTGACGGAGGAGATAGAGAAGATCCAAAGAAGAGCGGCGCGTTTCGTTACAGGGTTATTTGGTAACCGTGATAGCGTTACGGAGATGTTTAGCAAACTCAAGTGGCAGACTCTGCAAGAGAGGCGCTCTGCATCGCGGTGTAGCTTGCTCGCCAGGTTTCAAGAGGGTGCGTTTCTGGATGAGGTATCGAATAAATTGCTTCCCCCTACTTATACCTCCCGAGGAGATCACGAATGTAAAATTAGAGAGATTCGAGCGCGCACGGAGGCTTTCAGACAGTCGTTCTTCCCGCGAACCATACGCGACTGGAACAGAAAAGGGACGTAATGACAGTGGCACGTAAAGTGCCCTCCGCCACACACCGTTGGGTGGCTTGCGGAGTATAAATGTAGATGTAGATGTAGACTGTCCGCTTTTCCAGGGGCGTTTGAGAAAGTGCGACAGTCACTCCAGCATCGTTACACAGCGTGCATTCAAGGAGAACGGCGAAATTTCGAGCACTTTTTGTAACTGCTTTCAAATAAAGTTTATAAAAGTTCATCCCCACTTCTCATTTGCCTCGATTCGACAAATATATTGAAAATGTTGTCTTGTAGACATGCTACTACCATGATAGCTCGGATAGCATGTTGTGTGCCTGCCATCGTGGCGTCGTGCGACGCTGCTCAACGACACGTAGCGCAGTGCGCTAAGGGAGGCGGGCGTGGGCTGCTGTGTGAAGTATGCTTGTTATGACCTACCCTACCAGCCGTATCACTTTCTACATTCATTTCAGGTATGCCCTGTACGCATATGTACATATAGTCGTCAGGCGCATTTTGTTTGTTGTTTCGGCAGATATTTGCTACCGCCAAGCATGCAGCGCTACTGAGTAGCTGCTGGGCTGCTGTTTATTTTTCGTGTCTTACTGTCCGTGTTAACACATGTCGATAAAACGAATATCGTACT
The DNA here is from genome assembly GCF_021461395.2 of Schistocerca americana. NCBI lineage: Eukaryota > Metazoa > Arthropoda > Insecta > Orthoptera > Acrididae > Schistocerca > Schistocerca americana. The sequence continues at coordinate 136,597,008 of NC_060130.1, read as the reverse complement.
TCACTAATTTGGGAGCGGTCTGTCCAATGGACATGTCAGATTCCTATTTAAATATAGTTGTGATTGTAATGGAAAACAAACCGACGCTTGCTGTTGACATTGTAAGTCGCATGAAAGACGTGATGGGCAATAATTGTATGGGCTGACTCCAGCTACACAATGCAAAACGAATAAAGTAGAAATCCGCCTAAACACCAGAGAAACTGTGCCTGACGACACTTAGCAGAGACACCAGGTATATACACTTATACACTCTTTTCTTTATATATAAAAAAAACATCCACTATGAAAAAATTATCCGAGTGAGGCGGAAATCTGTCGGTCTGATGTTCATATACAGACAAACAAATGATTACAGTTTCAGAAAAATCGATGGATTGTCCAGAAAAAGTACTTCACAAATTGAGCAAGTCAATAACGCGTTGGTCCAGCCCTAGCCCTTATGCAAACAGTTATTGGGCTTTGCATTGGTATCGAGGGACATCGTACCAAATTATGTCCAATTGACGCTTTAGATCGTCAAAAAAGTCTTCCAAATTCGAAGCTCCAGCGACAGGCAACAAGCGGAAAGGTACCGAAGAACGTGGCGGCAAGGGAAGTCTTAAGAAGATCACCGCCAGGGCGAACATCAGTCACCGGGAGTCGGAGTATGCATGAACGATGACTCGTTCCCGGACTAGGACGACGCAACACCGAGACTCTGTTCACTTAAGGAGGGAGCGATGTCGCAGAATGAGCTAAGTAGCGCAGAGGCAATAGTTTAGTGGTTATGATACTGGATTTTTGCATGGAGGATCGTGAGTTCGAAACTCACGTAAACTGAAACATTTTAATTTCTATATTCGGTTCGAGTACATTCTAGAATTATCGCGAATAGCAAGAATCATTGTACTGTTATGTTCTGTAGCTGTATATATACCGTATGTGTTCTGGCCGGAGGCAGTTCGCTCCGGGCTCTTGAATGTGCAAGTGCTGAATAAACCTTCGTTAAGTGAAGTTAGTGTTCGTTACTCATCTACTTACACCTTCCTCTATGTGACATAAATAAATAAGGTCACCACTGATTGAGCGGTGAAACACGGAATTATCCTACGGCGATGCCAATGTGGGAACCAGTTTAAGAGGAGAAGAGCAGGGGAGCCCATAGAAGAGAATACCTGGAACTTCATCCAGATGACGGCAGTTAAATATCTTTTAACAGTCATCGACCCGAAAGTTAAAAAAAAAAAAAAAAGAAAATGGAAATGGAAACAAATCTGAGAGACGTAGTAACTTTCCGAGGAAGACTGTCCGCCTCCGTAGCGCAGCGGTAACATTACCGCCTACCACGCCAAGGGGGCCGGGTTCGTTTCCCGGCTAGTGAAGGAGAGTTTCTCCGCTCAGGGACTGGGTGCTGTGTTGTCCTCCTCATTTCATCCCCATCTCCGGCGCGCAATTCGCCCAGTGTGGCGTCGAATGCAATAAGCACTTGCCCTCGGCGGCCGAACGCCCCCGAAGGGGGGACTCCAGGCCTACAATGCCGTACGGTCATTTCCATTTCCGAGAAAGACTGGTTCTGACACTTCGATTCCTTGTGACAAGTGAGGCATACACAAGTTTACAGTACCTGTCTGAAATCTCCAACACTGCGATACCAGGAATTACCCAGCAGCTTGTAGTGCGCTGAGAGACTTGAAGGTTGCAGCTGGTCATGTCGGGGACCACCTCCTTCGCACCTGATTGTATTGCGTTGTTTATTTGGAGTTACACAAAAGCTGTTGGTTGTTTCACAGTTCGATAGGGTTGATTCTTACTTCGGGTTCATTGTCTCGTGTGCAACAAATTTCGATATTTACACTATGCGAAGTGAGAGAAACGGAGACAATTCGATGCGCGCCGAGAAACGGACTCTTAGTCTGCCTCGCCGCGAAACAGCTTCGTGCAAAACGTTTCGTTGTGGGGAGCGCGTTTACTCAAACCGAGGTCCGTCTCGTGAAACTGTTGCGAGAAACTGTTTCGCGTAGTGTAAACGAACCTTTAGACGCTACCATCTCGTTGAGCAGTATTACTGTCACATGCCAGGTATGGCGATTTTCAGCACTATTGGATATAAAATGCGATCTGAGGCTAATCAGAGCAGTAACTGCTAAACAAGGGAGATTCCATAGCCCAAGTTACTGCCCCTGTATCAGACAACTCTAGATGTCCTATTTTAGAAGGGCAATGCCCAGTTATATGTGGAAATGAATGTGCAAGTCCTCACGGAAAAACGACAGATACCACTGGGTGCCTGCTCTGAGATGTCACCCACTTAGCAGCCTTGTTTCTAGCGCACGTCACACTTCTCCAGCAACCACTTTTGACGCGTAGAAACTGCCTTGGGGGAGGTTCCTTAGGAACATAACACCAAGGATCTTTTTAATTGATTACAATGGCTACTAGAATCTAACAGCTTCATGTGGGACTCAATATCACACTAAATTCACATACACAGTTCATGTATAGTTGTGTAACGTTAATAATTTGTGTTCTGTCATCCTGCCATGTACCTCATGTATGGATGAAGTTCATTTCGGTCACATGTATCGTTTTCAGTGCTGAAGTATTAATAAACGTTAGTGCATGCATCCATTTGTCGTTAGTCATGTTGAGCTCTATACTCTCAGAATCCTCTGGATAAGGAAAAAGAAGAGCTGTACTATTTCTTGGCTTCGCAAGATGCGCATGTCTGGCTAGCACATGGAAAATTTGGACTTCGCAACGTTGTTGTTCGTTTCCGTGGAAACGCAATCAATTCTTAAGCTGGCAGCTGTACACAGTTCGTGGAAATGCTGTAGACGCGCCGTCGCCACAGAAACCACAACCGGCACCCATTCTTTGACGGTCTTCCTGCAGAAGCTAGTGACTTCAGCGTTCGGTGAGCCTCACAGGAACGGCATTACGACGTTGATGTTTTCTCTGCTGCGTAGCGCGGACTAACGTCACTAAAATGTATTGTGAACGTCTATATGCCATTTATTTGCTTGAACAATGTTAAACCGTTTGTAACACAAAGAAATGATGTGTAAAAGATACTCGTTCTCTATAAGAAAAAATAACTACAGTAAATAAAATAAAAAAGTCTATCAAATGTTTTGTGAAATAATTTGTTTAAAAGTAAAAAAAAAATGAATTTGATCAATATTTGACGCATAGTTGAATGATGCACGAAATCATGTACAGTGAATGAGACTGCACGGTCTCCCTAATCCATCAGACAGACATGTATCCTGTATTACTCTTTAAAATTCTAAGATTCTATTGTTAAACACAGAATTTTCAATCCTCACTCGATACCTCATTTGCTGTACATGATTTATAGCATCATTCAAAGACGCGTCTAATGCTTCCCAAATCTATTTTGCTTCTTACTTTTAGACATATCATATCAAAAACATTTGACCTTTTTTCCAGTTTTTTACTACCAAAATGTCTAGGCCTTGAAGACATGAACTTATTCATCATTCATTGACAGCAGCTGTTCGTGAAATATTTAAATTTTCCCTAAAACTACTTATTAAGTCTTTCTTAATTAACCTTGATTTATTCAAGCAGTTATATCTGTTTTGCGAATCTAGATGTACCATGGTCAATCTAATATCTTATTTGTCCATTTCTCATTCTGTGTTTGGCTATGAAAATCCGAACAAGTATTTTGATTCTGATCACTAATTAAGTTTTTATTAATGGCCTTGATTACCCTGAGGCCACCTGGTCAGTTTGGTCCACTTCTCACTGATCGTTTGACAACGAAAATTCGGAGAAAAATTCATTGCGTAATTTCTAGGGAGTCTTGGTTTTGCTGCACTCTCACATTTGACCAATAAGGAAATAAATTCAATTTCAATTTCAGAATGTAATTTCCACGTATTGGCAAATCCAGATCTCCTGTGTTCTATTACGCAGGCAGAACTTTTACGTATCGGCAAATGTGAGGCTTAAGAAAAAATCTAGGCGTGGCAGTGAAAGACTGTCGTTTCTAGGTCCAAAGTTCATTTATTCTTAGAATGAGCCCCCTCTTGGTTCAGTACACTTTATCCATAACTTTTCAGATCTACAAGTCTCATCCCCGAAAGCAAATCTTGAAAGGCCTGCAGACTATCCGTCTCCGCCTGTCGTAACCTCTCCACTGGACGCAAAACATTTTCCAGTCACAAATTTCCTTGCACTTGAGGATAGAGTGAACTCAGAGGTTGAGAATTTGCTGGATATGGCAAGTGTTCCAAACAATTCTTACATAAAATCCCTTGAATTTTTCCTTGACCAAAGCGCTTGAAATTGCTTTAATTATGAAACTTCCTGGCAGATTAAAACTGAGTGCCGGACCGAGACTCGAACTCGAGACCTTTGCCTTTCGCGGGCAAGGACTCTACCAACTTGCCCGCGAAAGGCAAAGGTCCCGAGTTCGAGTCTAAGCCCAGAACACAGTTTTAATCTGCCAGGAAGTTTCATATCAGCGCACACTCCGCTGCAGAGTGAAAATCTCATTCTTGCTTTAATTATGTTATTTATTGGAACCCAAGTCGGTAACATATTTTTTCGTTTACTTGGTTCAGAAGAGTTTTGTAGCGTCCACGTATTATTTTTCACCCTTTTCAAGCAATTAATAAGAAGAGTCACTTAAGCATTCAAGCAAATGTAGGTCGATTAATTTTCGGCAGGCGAAATCTATTTAGGTTTTTGTGGTGTAGGATCACAGCCAATCGCTGATCGTTCAGTATCATACTGTGCATTTACACGGTGTTTCGATTTGTTGTTGCACTCTTGGGACGCTCTTCAATTGGATCATCTTGAAGGTAACTGTATTGGATGCGTTTCCATTGCGGATTAACGATACTTTTCTTTGACGAAAGGTTATTCTTGTTTATTCATTTGAGTGAAACACACGCAGCATCGTAGCTTTTAGGCAGGTGTAATCAAGACCGTTATGCAGAACAAGTTGACATTCGCCTCTGGTTATAGTGCAGTAGGAATCGACATAGCAAAAACAAATTTTGATCGATACCAACGCCGTCTTCGTCACACATCGAGAACTTTTTGCAGTGATCAATACTATTTAAAATACATACAAAAAATAGTTGAAGTTCTAAAAGTATAAGGAGCGACCAAGAAGTTTCTGTACAAGGGCGTTGGTGCAGCGTTTATGCAACGTAGCGCGACTCTGATACAGGTAAATAAGTACAGACATGGCATTGATGTGTGTTTTCGGCGTGCACGCGAGCACCCGCCCTGTAGTCGTGATCTCTCCCCCATTCGATCATCACGCCTTCGGTCCCTTAAGACCTTGAAGGGTCGACGGTTCCTGTCGGGCGGGGATGTGTAGCAGGCAGTGTAGCAGGATTCGGTCTTTTGCCAAACTGATATCTTCAGCCGGGTATGTCGGCCCATGGCGATTTTGTCTGATGGGCATAGCGATTCTGAACTGTACGGCTTTCGAAAGAAAACTTTTTGATCATGCCCTACAGTTCAACTCCACTTTCCCGACTTCATGAAATCGTTCTTAGGCTCCATATTGACCGTTGGCACATATGTTATGCGTCACTAATGTTCTTAGCTTGAAATGAATCTTCATTTCCCATCTCCAAAACATCGTGGTTCAGGCAAATCTGCTTCCATTTTAAGCTAAAACTCAACAACTGTGCTTATATTTTGAAAGTATATAATTAGTAAACAGCTCAGTAACGTTGTATAAACAGAAATATGTCTCCTGCAGGTGGTATCAGTTCCATCCTCATACTACGTGATGTGGGCGTATTTAGCTTTATGGGAACAGCGCACAGGAAATGCGACCTTACTAGGAAAACAAATTATTAATACGAACTAGTGTCATGTGGTAACATTTCTAAGAATTAATTTTGCAAAATTACAGTATTGCATATTCCACGTAGTTTTCAGATGAGTGTAAGTGGTATACTGCAGACCTACAACGAAACAAAACGAAGGTTGGAAATATGAATCAGAAAATTAAATTAGTAATCATTTTAAATTGGAGCACTTTGTGCAGCGTTTTGCCTGAAGTCCGCGTTTTTAGAGCCCGATATTTAATTTAGCTAGTGAGGTTTCGCTTTTCAGCGCGGCGCACGGTGCCTTTGTCCTGTTTTACGATAAAGTAAGATATTTCAAACAGATAACTTCCGTTGCTGCGTTTACATTTTACGGCCGGTCAGAAGGTTTCGTGCTGACGTAACAAAATAAATACTCTTTTGTATAGTAAGAAATATGCTGTTTTGTGTGTGTCAAGTACAAGCCATTTTACTGAAAACTGTGGCTATAAACAGTAAACTGTGGAAATTTCCCCCGTGCGTAACAACGCCAGAAATGACTGCAACGTGAACATTCCTAGTGTCTAAACACGATGAACGGTTAGAAACTTAATATTGTCACTGTGAAAAAATTAGTGAACATAATGAATATGTGAGAATTCTTCACTTTTGAGTTATTAACGAGAGACCATTGCACGAAGTTCTTGAGTCACGAAATCAAATAAAATGCTCAAAATAGCCTCAGCTTGGTCCTACACACGCATACATTTTCCAGATCATGGACTGTCATAACCTTTTAAATATCTCAATACGGTGTGAAATTGTTCCGCAGATTTCCACACCTCGATGAAACGTCTTTGCCTCAGGAACGTCTGCTCCATAAACTAAATAATAACCTGAATAGAGATGGGAGGAACCGACTGATTCATCTATCACGGTAGATATCATCTAATGTACCTCAAAATGTGATTGAAATGTGCTATAATCTTATAATGTATAAACTATGCACTTAAATATGTGAGAGTATTTTGAATGAAGGCTTCGTAGATAGCATCTGTAAGATGTACTGGGAAAACGTATGGATCTCCCGGACTCTCTTTCGCCATTACAGCCATATTTTCGTCTTAGACGACATCCAGTGTCAATGATAAGATCCTCTGTGACGTTGCTATCGCCAGTGACAGTGAAGAAGAGTCGCAGAACTTACTAAATGAAATGGTCTAATGAGGGCACCATATGGATCGAGTGTAAACCGAAGAAAAACGAAAGTATTGTGGAAGAGTGAAAATGAGATTAACGGCAAATCTAACATCAAAATTTGGAACCACGAAGTAATTCTTCTACCTTTGGATTGAAATACAACATGACGGACGAATCGAGGAGAATATAAAAAGCGGAGTGCCCAGGTAAAGAGGGCATTCATGGACAAACAAAGTTTACTAGAATCAAACAGCGGCCTTCATTTGAGGAAGCAATTTCTGAGAAGTACGTTTAGAGAAAAGCATTCTATGGAAGTGAATCATGGACTTTGGCAAAATGGAAATGAGGATAATCGAAGCGTTTGAGATGTGATGCTATAGAAGGATCTGAATATTAGGTACAATGATAAGAAATGAAGAAGTTCTCCGCAGAATTGGTTCAAATGGTTCAAATGGCTCTGAGCACTATGGGACTTAACTGCTGAGGTCATCAGTCCCCTAGGACTTAGAACTATTTAAACCTAACTAACCTAAGGACATCACACACATCCATGCCCGAGGCAGGATTCGAACTTGCGACGGTAGCGGTCGCGCAATTCCATACTGTAGCGCCTAGAACCGCTCGGCCACTCCCGCCGGCTCCGCAGAATTGGCAAAAAGAATAACGTGATGGAAACACTGATAAGAAGAAGGAACAGGATGACAGGACATGTGTTAAAACATCAGGTAACAAGCTCCTCGGTATTTCATTGAGCTGTAGAACGTATTGCCTGTAGGGGAAGACGGATATTGGAATACGTCCAACGAAGTTGTTGGATGCAGGTGCTACTCTGAGATAAAGAGGTTGGCACAACAGGGGAATTCCTAGCAGACCGCATAAAAACAGTCAGAAGACTGACGACCCAAAAAAAAGCAGCTAGCCGTAACTGTACCATTAGGATTTGCATGGTCCAACAAATACTGGGGCATGCGTGTGTATTTAGAAACAAACAAAAATATTTTGAATATTTGTTTGGGGATCTATGACTTCAGAAGTTTGTAAAGTGGTCTTTCATTAATACTTCATGAACACATAATTTTCAGGCTTCTTTTTGTAACAACTTTGTTTCTAATTTAGGTATCTAGAATCGTCTAAACCGTTTATAAAAGTATCGGTGTGCGGAACTTATGAACGAGACTAACTTTCGCACGATGTGTAACTGCCAAATAACATAGTGCGATGAAACTTGGACCACACATATAAAGAACTGCTCTAGCACAGCATAGCGCAGCGCGGAAGGTAACTGAAACAACTGAAAGAAATATGCAGGGAGATGAACAGAAATGACACTTTTATTAAAAAACAATAATTACACCGAAGTCACCGCCGTTTGTGATGTCCCCAGGAAGATACAAAAGGTGGGAAATGGTTCTTAATAGACTGCGTGCTCAGTGCGGGACAGCACTGCATGCGCTGCAACGTGCTTCCGTGCCGGGCACAAGATGGGTAAAGAGGTGATATGGTAGGGCGTGCCGTTCGTCCACCGGCAGAGAACTGCTGGATGGACATGCTGCAATACGTCTCCCTATCGCATCTCTAATATCCTCTCGTTCCAAAAACTCCTCCATATGTGGAGTTGAGCGCGGTCGCCCATTGTCACCCGTAAAAACGAAGTCACGACCGAATGCAACCCTGAAAATACGCACACTGGGAAAGAGTGCAGTTTCACAATAACGTTGACGGCCAGTGTACTGTGTTCAAAGATTTACAGGTCGGTACACACCTGAAAAATTACGCTTCCCTACACCATAACACTTGGATCACCAAAACGATCGTGTTAGACAATGTTCCCGGGTGTACCTCTCGCCATATGAGGGTACATCCAGAGTCTCTGACTCTGCTCTCAACCCTGCCTCGTTGGTCCAGTCCCGATGCTGTTGACATCACTGCAAACGGTGCCACCGGTGTACTGAACACAACGTACTGATCGTCGGGCAAAGATACCACCGTCATGCAGTCGCCGTGCCACTATGGAGCATCGATTGCGTGCCTTGCAGTTCATTTAAATGTGACTGTACTTGCCCCCGCAGTTTGACATTGGTCCCTTCTTGACCGCAGCTGTTATCTGGTGCTGTAGTTCACTGTGCTTACGGTTCTGAGCGCTCCCGACGCACGTGAAACAATGCGGTGACCAAACCGAACTCCTGGGCTGCACTCGGCACACATCGTCCTTCTTCCAGTTTCCCGGTGATTTTTTCCCTTGTGAAGTGACCCATTTTGAAATGAAGAACACCGCCACAGTGCACCGTAACTGCTCACTGATTGACTCTCTCTCTCTCTCTTACACACACACACACACACACACACACACACACACACACACACACACACACACACACATTTCGACGGAGTAGGTAATATATCATGTTACTTTATGTACCTCGTCCTTAAGTTTTGCAGAGAAGTGTATTTATGATGCATTCTGTATAAACACAAATAACGACATAACGTTATTTCATAATGATAATAAAATTTACAATCATTTGTTTGGGAAACTGTTCAGAGCAGAGCAGATGTCTGTCGTAGAGTTTTGCTTCTTATGAGAATTTCTTATGTCGTCCGGGATATGTAACTTTACTCCTGGAACAAGTCATAGAAACACACGACACCGCCGTTCATGGGCTGGTACTCAGCGTATGGAACATCTTCTCTCTGCGACTATAGCTATTTGCCTGTCGTATTCTCGTATGAAGTCCTGTGCGTTTAGCAAGATGTGCATAATTCCTTCACAGTGTTGCACTTGTCACTGACAGTCGCGTATATCACACGTGAAAGAATCTGTTCCTTTGGTTTTGTCATTTTCATGATATAATTAACAAGGAAGTATTTTACACCGATTTCTGAACACGTTGCGATACCGCAGGTTGGAACATTGGTTTAACGCGTTTCGAAGTCTGATGTGGCCATTGACGGGAAAGTTTTTCCTGCATGCTGTGGCCGAAGCCAACATCGGAGAAGATATTTCTAGATTTTGAGGTAACGTAGGAACACACAGGATAAAAACTGATCATCTGAGGCTGAAAAAAGATGTACTTATAATTACAGATTTGTAAATTTATTGTGGTGTCGTCCGGACAGTGAGACCTCTGGTTATGGTTGGTATCTCACGACGGAACCACAAGCTGAGGACAGTCGCTGTCAAACGCAACCACGATTAAGATACGTCGACGAAGAGACGCCCTCGTGAGGTACCGTACGCTGCTGCTGCTGGAAGTCTGCTTACGTCAGAGAGCAACACCAGTCGATTGTAATAGCACCATCATTATAGCTCACATCCGGCAATGACGTACTATCAGTAGTCAGAACTGTACGCTGAGATGACGAAAGTCATGGCATACCTCCTAATATCGTGTCCGACCTCCTTTTGCCCGACCCAGTGCAGCAACTGGACGTGGCAGGGACACAACAAGCCTTTCGAAGTCCCCTGTGGAGGTATTAAGCCATTCTGTCTCCACAGCTGTCCATAATTATGAAAGAGTTTCCGGTGCAGGATTCTGTGCACAAACGACTTCTTGGTTATAACCCATAAATGTTCAATGTGATTCATGGAAAATTACATCGTTGTTTGGGAACATGAAGTCTATGAAAGGCTGCAAATGGTTTCCAGGTGGCCGAACATAACCATTTCCAGTCAATGGTCGTTTCAGTCTGACCAGAGGACCCACTCCATTCCATGTAAATACGGCCCACGTCGTTGTGGAGTATGGAGGCACCACCAGCTTGCACAGTGTCTTGTTGACAACTTGGATCCATGGCTTCGAGGGGTCTGCGCCACACTCGAGTCCGGTATCCGCTCTTACAAATTGATATCGGAACTCATCTGACCAGGCCACGGTTCTACAGGCGTTTGGGATCAACCAATATGGTCACGAGCCTAGGAGAGGCGCTGCAGGCGATGTCCTGCTGTTAGCAAAGGCACTCGCGTCGGTCGTCTGCTGCCGTAGCTCATTAATGACAAATTTCGCCACACTGTCCTAAAGGACCTCTCCTCCGAACGTCCCACATTCATTCCTGCAGCTATTTCACGCACCGTTGCTTGCTTGTAAGCACTGACAACTCTACGCAAACGCCGCGGTTCTCGATCGTAAAGTGAAGGCCGCGTCGCGCGTGGTGGGAGTTAATGCCTGTAATCAGGCATTCTCGGCACACTCTTGACACTATGAATCTCGGAACACGGAATTCCTTACCAATTTCCGAAACGGAATGTTCCATGCGTCTACCTCCATCCACCATTCCGCGTTCAAAGTCTGTTAATTTCCGTCGTGCGGCGATAATCATGTTCGAAAAACCTTTTCGCATGAATTACCTGAGTACAAATAACAGCTGTGCCAGTGAACTACCTTTGTATAACTTGTGTACGCGATACAACCACCATCTGTATATGTGCAGATCGCTATATCATGACTTCTGTCACCTCAGTGTACTGTGGCCAGTCATCTGTTCTGGCCAATCTTAAGCGTCTTTCGCATTTTACTTGAAGTTAGGTTAGGCCGTTCCTCGTGAACTAGCCTGTACACGAATATGAAACACGCGGCCAGATAAATGCAATTGGGAAAACGGCCGCCGTACGCTAAGTAAATGTCACATCTGACAGAAACAGTCATGTAGGCGCGTAAAGTGTGTTTCCTGTGGTGACAACGTCCGCGTCGGCGGTGTGCGGCTGCTGGAGAGGACGAGGAGAGCGACCTCATTAGTGGCAAGTCCTGCGCTGGCCAGGTGCTTGTGCTGGACACAGGGCTCGACAGGCCGCCGGGCCGTTCACGTTTAGTCGCCTCGGCCACTGTGTTGCTGCAGTGTTCAGTCCGTATGATGGCTTGATGCATCTGTCCGTGCTAATCTATCCCGTGGAAGACCCTTCGTCTCCGCATACCTACCGCAGTGTGCATCCACTTGAACTTGCTTACTACATTTCGTATTGGTAGCTGACTAGAGGGTGGTACACCCCCCAGTCAGCTACCTATACGAATGGCAGAGTATGTGTTTCAGATGTTGCAAGAAATTTCTCAAAATGACATTCGGACGCTGTTTGCTCCCATGTCACAACGAAAATAACAGTGTATCGTGCCCGTGGATCTCACAGCTCATACTCATGCTGATCACAGACATCAGTTCCTGATGGAAACTAAGGTGAATCGTCCGCTGTGTGACGTATACCTCCACAAAGAGCAAGTGTACAACTTTTCCTATCCGTCAGTGTAATTTCTGTGCCATCAGTTGGCGTAATCGTTAGCTTAACCCTATCTAAGCATGTAACTCCTATCGTAATACGTATATCCGAGAGTCTTAACATTCTTAACTCATTCTAAACTGTTCATGTAATATAAACTCTCATCTGTATTTGTAGAAAAATTCTCGTTGGTGATGCAAGGCATTCGCATGTTGCAAATACAAACCACCTTCCGAGCAGTACAGACATACACTGAGGGGGGGGGGGGGGGGGGGAGAAGGGAATCACATCACCAAGACGGAGTTGTGCGACAGGATGGAAGTTGGCAGGCGTGTTTCCTACAACTGAAAGATGATGTCTATTCAGATTTCGCATTTGTGGCATAAGAGTGGCGCTAGTAGCAGCACCACGAGAACGCAAATCAGGTTTGCTTTAAATACACGTTGCAGCGGTCGTGAGGGTCAGATACCTTTGAGATTGGACGTGGTGAGTTGATGTTAGTCAAGCATGCCTTTAAGGCAGCAAACACATCGTTATCAAGACATCAGTGAGTTTGAACGAGGTCATGTAGTTGGGCTACGAGAAACTGGATGTTCCTTTAGTGACACTGCAGAAAGACTTGGCAGGAATATAGCCAATGTACTCGATTGCTTGCTGCCATGGTGACGAGAATGAACGATCGCAAGAAGCCCGGGCTCCAGACAGTCACATAGCACTACCGAGAGGGAAGACCATCGTTTTCAGTGTATGGCTCTGGCGCATCGTACAGCACCTGCAGCCGCAATTTGATCAGCAGGTGGCACCACAGTGACACAACGAACTGTTAGAAATCGGTTACTTCAGGGACACCTCCGAGCCGGACGTCCTGTAGCGCGCGTTCCACTGACCCCACCCCCGGCCATTTGCGGCTTCAGTGGTGTCAAGTGAGAGATCAGTGGAGGGCAGTGTGGAGGTGTGTTGTGTTTTCTAATTACAACCGGTTGTGCTTCGGTGTCACTGATCGGTGTGTGAGAGACCAGTTGGGGGCCTGCAACCAACCAGTCTGCGTGCTAGACACAGTGGACATTCACGTGGAGTTATGGTCTGGGGTGCCATTTCGGATGACAGCAGAAGCACTCTAGTGGTCATTCCGCGCATCCTGATCGCAAATTTGTATGTCAATCTGCTGATTCGATCTGTTGTACTGCCACTCATAAACAGCATTCTAGGCGCTTCAGTCTGGAACCGTGTGACCGCTACGGTCGCAGGTTCGAATCCTGCCTCGGGCGTGGATGTGTGTGATGTCCTTAGGTTAGTTAGGTTTAAGTAGTTCTAAGTTCTAGGGGACTGAAGACCTCAGATGTTGAGTCCCATAGTGCTCAGAGCCATTTTTGAACAGCATTCTAGATAAAGCTCGCCCACATACGACTGCTGTAATAGAGCGTCAACACGTTGCTTGGGCCTGCTCGATCACCAGAGCCGTGTCCAATCGAACACATATGGGACATTATCGGATAACAACTCCAGTGTCGTCCACAAACAGCACTAACTGTTCCTATATAGGCTGATCAGATGCAATAGGCCTGGAACTCCATCCCACAAATTGACACCTGTAAAACACAATGCATGCACGATTGCATGCTTTCATTCAATATTCTGGCCGTTACACCGGTTGTTAATGTACAAGCATTTCACATTTGCAGTGGCTTATCTCGAGCTTACATTAACCTGTGATCTTGCAATGTTAATCACTTAAATATGTCACCTAGACAAATGTATTCCCAAAATTTCATTATTCTGCATTACTTATTTCTCGGTACTGCCATTTTTACTCGCCAGTGTATACTGACCTGATACATTGACTTGAGCGCACTGTTTGAAAATCCGCTGGGTGCGTGGAACTGATTTGTGCTGAGAGATATCAACTGACTCACTATGGAAACGAGATGTTTCTGTAGATAGTATTGCCAAGGACGTACTGACAAACGCTTTGGACGCACATAGCCGTGGTGGAGTCGCTTTGCACGTGAGGTACATACCAGGCGGGTAGCCCCTGCAACCCAGGAATCCAGGAGAAGGTGCATCAATCGCTAGGATTGCAAATGACTTTTTGCGAGGAATCTTTGGTGTGAAAATTATTTTTCAATGATCAGAAATGATTAGTTTCGCAGTTTGAGGGTAGAAACTGCTATAATGAGGAATAATAATAGTTGCAACAATAATAATTGTGGAGGTAGATATCAGTAACTGCCGTAGGCATAATAGCTGCAGTACTGCTGGTGGTGGCAACAGTAATATTTGGTGTATTTGTTTCCGCAGCGATGTTTACGAAATTAATTTCGAGTGCGGGATACAATCGTACTGAGAGCATACAGCCTCGTTGTAGAACACTACAGCTAATAGGCCGTAATGCAGAATAAATAAGTAATGCTCTGTGTCTCATTCTCGATTTTATATCAGCAATCATAGGTAACATAGGAACTACTCCACTGGCGAGAAAAATGGTAAGCTGGTCGGCTCATTTAAAGGGGTAGCTGATACAAGAAGAGCAGTGAGAGATCAGGTCCCTCGTAATCCTTACTATACTGTTCCCAATATTCAACCTTTCCATTGGATAGTGGTAAAATAAATGACATCAATGTGTAATGTACATGGTGCATAAAAACATGTGTCAGAAAGCTTTAGGATTTATTCTTGACATCGAAACATAACAAAAAGTTCATATGAACATGCGTCCGAAAATTCTTCGTTTTAAAGGAATTGAGGGGTCCCATTTTGTGACTCATGGTTGAGTGATTTACGAGGGCGTGCTGAAAAATAACGCCTCCAATTTTTTTGTATGAAAACTCTTCAACATGATTAACATTCTACATCTTTATTCTTGAGGTTTACACATTTGCAGCCCTCTGCCAGAAGAGGGGCTGGACTGTAGCGCGTAACATGGGGGTGTGTAACGCAACTATGTCGGAGCGTGAGAAACAGCATGCTGCAATCGAGTTACGGATTCCAAGAGATCGTCCAGAAGTGGAGTACGCTCTCCTTTAGCATGACAATACCGGACCTCACACGAGCGCTTCGACCTTTGCAGCAATCCGACGCCTTGTGCTCACTGTTATCGATCATCCTCCTTACAGTCCCTCCTAGGCTCCATCCGATTTCATCTGTTTCCAAAACTTAAAGAACACGTTCGAGGATCTTACTTCATAGCGATCAAGCAGTGAAAGCAGAGGTGACTTTGTGGCTCCGTCAACAAAATGAAAAATTTACAGTAACGGTATCGACTAACTGCTCTCTCGTTGGAAGAAATGTGTTCGTCACCATGTTCAGAGATAAATATGTAAACACGAAGAATAAAATGGCATTTTTACTTTGTTGTTTATAGTTGGTCATGGCATTTTGTTTTGTTTTGTCACATTGTCGTTAGAATAACTTCCATCACCATCATGTATTTAGTGTCTGAAATGACGGATATGCACTAAATGCACGGCTACCAGGTTTGAACGTGAACGTTATGCAAGAACATTTGTACGACTCCACCAGCGCTTGCGAGAGACGGGCTCAGAGAAGACAGTTGCAAATTGCGGGAGACCACGCGATGTACGAACGCTTTAGTTTGAAGAACGGGTTCTTCCGTCTGCGGATGAAACTTCAGCTATCGTAAGCAGAACTGCGAGAAGGAACGGTGTTGATTACGTGACGATTCTTCATAAAATCCTTCTATACCTGCATCATCTTCAACGGGCACGAGGATTAAATGGGGCAGACTTTCAGCCAAGAATAACTTTCTGTCAACGCATATTAGGGCAGTGTGATGTTTCTGCAGTTCTTAGTATGTACCTTATTCATTGATGAGACTGTCTCCTCCCGTGATGGGATCTCCAACTATCATAAAAATTACTCCTGGGCGACAAGACAGACATCAACAGAGATTCAGCCTCAACGGGAGGGTCGGAGTCATCCATAAGCATCTCATTGGCTCCAACTCTTTTCTTCGTCGTTTGCGGGACAAACGTATCTATAGTTTCTCAGACATGAAGTGCTTCATTTACTTGACTATGTTTCTCTAGAGTATGATTTACGCGCAAAGGTGCTCCATTTCACTTTACACGGACAGTTCGCCAGTATCTCGATATCCTGTTTCCAATCAGGTGGATTCATAGAGGGGGATCCATTGCATTGTTGTTGTTGTGTTGTTGATGTTGTTGTTGTGGTCTTCAGTCCTGAGACTGGTTTGATTAAGCTGTCCATGCTACTCTATCCTGTGCAAGCTTCTTCATCTCCCAGTACCTACTGCAACCTACATCCTTCTGAATCTGCTTAGTGTATTCATCCCTTGGTCTCCCTCTACGATTTTTACCCTCCACGCTGCCCTCCAACGCTAAATTTGTGATCCCTTGATGCCTCAAAACATGTCCTACGAACCGATCCCTTCTTCTAGTCAAGTTGTGCCACAAACTTCTCTTCTCCCCAATCCTATTCAATACCTCCTCGTTAGTTACGTGATCTACCCACCTCATCTTCAGCAGTCTTCTGTAGCACCACATTTCGAAAGCTTCTATTCTCTTCTTGTCCAAACTAGTTATCGTCCATGTTTCACTTCCATACATGGCTACACTCCATACAAATACTTTCAGAAACGACTTCCTGACACTTAAATCTATACTCGATGTTAACAAATTTCTCTTCTTCAGAAACGCCAGTCCACATTTTATATCCTCTCTACTTCGACCATCATCAGTTATTTTACTCCCTAAATAGCAAAACTCCTTTACTACTTTAAGTGTCTCATTTCCTAATCTAATTCCCTCAGCATCACCCGACTTAATTCGACTACATTGCATTATCCTCGTTTTGCTTTTGTTGATGTTCATCTTATATCCTCCTTTCAAGACACTGTCCATTCCGTTCAACTGCTCTTCCAAGTCCTTTGCTGTCTCTGACAGAATTACAATGTCATCGGCGAACCTTAAAGTTTTTACTTCTTCTCCATGAATTTTAATACCTACTCCGAATTTTTCTATTGTTTCCTTTACTGCTTGCTCAATATACAGATTGAATAACATCGGGGAGAGGCTACAACCCTGTCTCACTCCTTTCCCAACCACTGCTTCTCTTTCATGCCCCTCGACTCTTATAACTGCCATCTGGTTTCTGTACAAATTGTAAATAGCCTTTCGCTCCCTGTATTTTATCCCTGCCACCTTCAGAATTTGAAAGAGAGTATTCCAGTTAACATTGTCAAAAGCTTTCTCTAAGTCTACAAATGCTAGAAACGTAGGTTTACCTTTTCTTAATCTTTCTTCTAAGATAAGTCGTAAGGTTAGTATTGCCTTACGTGTTCCAACATTTCTACTGAATCCAAACTGATCTTCCCCGAGGTCCGCTTCTACCAATTTTTCCATTCGTCTGTAAAGAATTCGCGTTAGTATTTTGCAGATGTGACTTATTAAACTGATAGTTCGGTAATTTTCACATCTGTCAACACGTGCTTTCTTTGGGATTGGAATTATTATATTCTTCTTGAAGTCTGAGGGTATTTCGCCTGTCTCATACATCTTGCTCACCAGATGGTAGAGTTTTGTCATGACTGGCTCTCTCAAGGCCATCAGTAGTTCTAATGGAATGTTGTCTACTCCCGGGGCCTTGTTTCGACTCAGGTCTTTCAGTGCTCTGTCAAATTCTTCACGCAGTATCTTATCTCCTATTTCGTCTTCATCTACATCCTCTTCCATTTCCATAATATTGTCCTCAAGTACATCGCCCTTGTATAAAGCCTCTATATACTCCTTCCACCTTTCTGCTTTCCCTTCTTTGCATAGAACTGGGTTGCCATCTGAACTCTTGATATTCATACAAGTGGTTCTCTTTTCTCCAAAGGTCTCTTTAATTTTCCTGTAGGCAGTATCTATCTTACCCCTAGTGAGACAAGCCTCCATTGCATTGCCTCCCCAATTGCCCGATTTGAATCCAATATCTTTTTCCCCTTTGGTCATATTTAAAATCCTTGGCCCATTCAACTCCCGTACCCACTATCGATGTTCTGAGTGAGCGTATACAAAACGGGTTGTACCAAATACGGAATACACCAGGAGTTTTCTACAAGGTTCAGCAAAGTATGGAACGCATGCTTAGCGATGCACGTAATCAGTTGGTAGTCACTTCGAGCAATTTTTGTAAATGTAAATGTGTTTCGTAAATGTATCTTTTTTGTGCGATGAATAATAAACTTAAGTTAAAACAATCAGAGCCTCGGTCACAAAATTTAAGTCTTTTGACTTAATTTGTAAATGCTCACTGAACTACGCAGCCATGTTTAAAACTTTCATAATAAATTGTTTCACACATATAACCGTATGTGGTAATTATATCATTTTTGTGCCAGGAATAAGAAATTCCTTCAGACCCGGGTTCATACGAACTTTTTGTAATATTTTTCTGTCAAGAATAAACCCCAAAGTTTCTGAAACATGTCGTTTTTTCTTTTTAGCCCTATAGTTCGTGAACGGATCATCACAGCTTTTACCTTTTATTAATTTTATGTCTAGCAATGTTAACTAAACCGCGATACGTGCATCTATATAGTAAAAAAATTTCTCGAATGCTCCCACATCACTATCGGAATAATCAGATCAAGTCATTTCAAATTGTGTTAAGGTTTGACCAAAGTACCGTCCTTCCAGTGACTGTAGGTTCCAGAGTGCATCTCCCTTCCCGCCCTGTAAAGCAGCAAAAACGCGCACCGCTGACCGGGAGTAATTTTAGAGTACCCGCAGTATTGGCGTGATAATCTGGCGCTCCGCTTACCGCAGCGGTTGGCTGTCGAGCTGTGATCGATCCGCTCCCAATTTGCACCCAAAGCGACTGATGCGCCTCTTTTAATGGCCCCCGTATCGCCTGATGCGAAAACGAACGACGCTATTTCCAATTCAGCTTTGCCGGCGGGTATTGAAGTTTGATACGCTCTGGGAGCTGCAATCGCAGAGGGCTCCACGACCTGCAGAAGGCTCCGTTACTCACAGTCACTGTTGTAGCGGCAATCCTACTGTAGACGGACTAACGGCGGAGGTTCTCGAGTCTTGTCTGACCAGAAGAGGGAGGCTTTGGAACAGAAAGAAGCTTCATCTCCACAACCATACAAAAATACACTGTCGTAGACCATTCTCAAAATATGCTATAGGGGTCTAAATCTTTCTTCTAGTGAGGATAATGGTAACAATAAAAATAATAATAATAATAATAATGGTTCACGCATTTTGAAAGTAGTACGCTATGATTTTGCTGCGTACAAGATTTCCTAACAGGAAGTGTCAGTATTCCAGATGATTACAGAAGCGGTCATTCGTAGTATTGGTAATGCTACAGTAGTGGAAATCAGTAAAAAGGCATGGATATTTGTAGGAAAATTAAGATTGTCCGTTGGAACAGTTGTGCACAATGTATATGCAATAGTACGAGTTCCAGTATACCGATAAATGCAGTCAGTAGTACGGTTTATGAAAAGACATTAACAATTGAGGTGGAAGGGGATGGAATTCGGTTAAAGGCTGTCGGTTCTGAGCGGTGTTAGTCTGTGTGTACGTGCCTTTACTGCAATTAGGAAACAGACGCTATTAGTCGCAGAGTGTTCTGTATACATAAACCACGATTGTGACACTTTCATGCGGAAAACAATTATCATGTGATGAAAAAGGAAAAATCGTTGCGTACGAGGAAATGGGACTCTCTAATCGTCAAATCGCTAAGAAGTTGAATTGTTCAAGTATAGTGATTGATAATTTTTTTAGATTCGGGGCACAACGAAAAATATGGGCAAAGTAGTAAATTATCTGAGGCATTAAAACGGCTACGTTTGCACAAAGCAAAGTCCGCAAACCGTTATTCTCGTCCACTTGTTGCTGATTTACAGTTGCCAGTAACTGCTACACGCCTACAACAAATTTTGCCGCACGACAAATGCCTCGCGTTCAAGAAACGACTGCAGAAACCTGCAATAACACCCCAACAGAAACAAGCTATATTTAAGTTTTCTGAAAAACATATGTCATGGACTTCAGAATGGGATAAGGTTATCTTCAGTAACGAGAAGAAATTTAATTTAGATAGTACGGATGGATTTCAATGTGACTAGCATGATCTGAGAACAGAGCAGCAGGTAAGAACGAACAGAAATTTTTGTGGTGGAAGTATTATGATTTGGGCAGTATTTTGTGCTAAAGGTAAATTACGCATTGCTTGGCTAAACACTAGAATGAACTCTGACATGCACGCTGAGATGCTGGAAACAGATTTGATTAGAATGCATGAGAATCTAGCGGACGAAATTATAATGATTCAACAAGATAAAGCATCTTTGCAAGTTTCTGTTACAATCGAAAAGTTGTTTGAAGGCAAAGATATCGATAGCATGATCTGGCTCGCACGTAGCCCAGATTTGAACCCCGTGGAAAACCTTAGGATAATCTTGCAAGGCGTCTTTATCACAATGGATGGCAATTTGAGGTCGTATGTGTGCTGAAAGAGTGAGCGACAATGTCACTGCAGTAGCTACAAACCCTATAAAAACAATGTCGAAGAGAATTTTTAAGATAATTAGGAAGAACGGACGTTGGAAAAACCACCAACAGTGCAATGACACAACAGAACAGGGAGTGCCTTTACACAAATTTCCATCCAGGAAATTAAAAGAAAATGGTTCAAATGGCTCTGAGCACTATGGGACTTAACAGCTATGGTCATCAGTCCCCTAGAACTTAGAACTACTTAAACCTAACTAACCTAAGGACATCACACAACACCCAGTCATCACGAGGCAGAGAAAATCCCTGACCCCGCCGGGAATCGAACCCGGGAAACTGGGCGCGGGAAGCGAGAACGCTACCGCACGACCACGAGCTGCGGACAGGAAATTCAAACGCCTTATCTTCTTAATCCTGTTATGAAAGAAACTGTGCAAATCCGTCGTGATTTTTTGTGTCTTACATGTATCTATTACTTTCATAATAAATTCGATACAATTATGCATCACACACTGCACTATTATTTTCGTAGGAATCCTGCTTTTATAATGATTTCCACTACTGTGCTACTACTACTAGTAGTAGTAGTTCTATCAATCCATGTATCACTTTTACAAGGATAATGGACATGTAATTATAACACACTAAGGACGAAAACGTAAGTAAAATATACAGGAATTTACATCCTGAAAAGTCTAATTTGTCAAGGGCGGGACATGTAGACTACCGTGGTCCTATAATAGGAATCACACTAGCATTCTCCTGAAGTAATTTACGAAAATGGATGAAAAGCTAGATGAAGATGACCGGATTTGTATGGCCCAAGGAACCTTTTCCAGTATACATATTAGATAGTATTAGCAGCTATATGAGACTGTTTGCTGACGATGCTGTTGTGTACAGGAAAATAACGTAGTTAGAGATCGTAAGGGATTGCAGGCACGCTTGGGCAACATTTCGGTTTGGTACAGCGAACTGTAGCCGTCATTGCCGGCCGAAGTGGCCGTGCGGTTAAAGGCGCTGCAGTCTGGAACCGCAAGACCGCTACGGTCGCAGGTTCGAATCCTGCTTCGGGCATGGATGTTTGTGATGTCCTTAGGTTAGTTAGGTTTAACTAGTTCTAAGTTCTATGGGACTAATGACCTCAGCAGTTGAGTCCCATAGTGCTCAGAGCCATTTGAACCATTTTTTGTAGCCGTCATTAAAATTGGACGATTGTAAGATATGTCTATACAAACAGAAATAACCGTTTTACAAGGATTGTGGTCAACATCGTGAGGATGTCACGCTGACATATTAACAAGCAAGTGAAATGGGACGATCACGTAAAATCAGTATCGGGGAAGGGGAATGCAAGACTTATATTTGTTAGAAGGGTTCAGGACAACGCACTACATCCCTGAAAGAAATGGCATACAAGACGATTATGCTACTAGTTCCAGAACATTCTTCCAGTGGTGGGAGTCCTTGTCAAATTCGCAAGACAAAAGACATCGACAGAATTTAGAAACGCGCTGACAGGATCGTGAAAAGTAGGCATAGTCCATATGAAAGTGTACCATAAGCGTTCGGGGAATTGAAAAATGGAAACCCTGAAGAAAATGTGACGTAGTTCCCGAGAATCCCTGTTGGACAAATTTAGAGACTGTGTATGCTAATGAGACAGCGAGATCATTCTGCTGCCACCAACGTATATCTCGCATAGGGATGATAAGAATAATATAAGAAAGATTTGGGGGCGTACAGAGGCATATAGATAGTCATTTTTTACTCCCTCAGTACACAAATGAAATAGGAAAGGAAAACGATAATGTTTGCACGATGTACCCTCCGCCATGGACATTGAACTGTATACGGGGGTCGCACAAAAATATGGAAACGCCGCCAGAAATTCATGTTTAACCATAGATGCAGGTGCACGGTTGTGTTTGACCACGAACAGCACCCGTGCAAAGTCCTCAATACGCTGCAAGTGTCAGTCGTGATGGCTGGGTGTTGTGTGCTGTCCTTAGGTTAGTTAGGTTTAGTTAGTTCTAAGTTCTAGGCGACTGATGACCTCAGCAGTTGAGTCGCATAGTGCTCAGAGCCATTTGAACCATTTGTCAGTCGTGGTTAGAACGCAAGAACGGTGTTCTGTGTATTTATGAGTGCGTAATGTCAGAGCTCAGTGGATTCGAATGAGAGCAAATTATTGGTGCTCGTGTGGGAGGCGCTTCTGTAAAGAAAGTAGCCGAATTGTTTGATGTTTTAGGAGATGTATAACGTATACAGGGAAAGCGGAAAACATGATCTGCTACGTCACAACTCGGACGAAAGTGTAAGTAGCGTTAACGCAACGGATGGCGACTGCAGAGGACTGTCACGAAAAATAACAGGGCGACAATTGCAAAACTCACTGTTAGCACCAAAACGATGCGAAGGGAGCTCCAGAAGCATTGAATTGCAGGGTGATCTGGGATTCCAAAACCACTGATCAGCTATACAAATGTCCGTAACAGGAAAACGTGGTGCCGAAGCTACAATACATGGGATATGGAGCAATGCAAGAAGGTCATTTGGTCGGATGAGTCGTGTTTCACACTGTTTCCAACTTCTGACAAAGTTTACGTCCCAATAGTCAAACATGGCGGGGCTTCGGTGATGGTTTGGGCAGCCATATCGTGGCATTTCATGGTATGGGAAGCACCCACCATCATGGTAGGCCAAGGTTACTCTGCAAGGTCACTCTACTGCCAAGGACCAGTTTAGCTGATCACGTCCATGTTTACAATGTTTATTGTCCAACGGTGATTCTGTGCCCCAAAACAACAGGGGTCCGTGTTCACACAGGACAGGTTCTGTGAGCACGATGATGAGTTTTCCCATCTTCCATGGCCGCCACAGTCACCAAATCTCAATATTATTGAGCTTTTGTAGTCTGCCTCTGTATAGAAGGGTGCGTGATCGCTAACTACCTCCATCGTTGATATCTAAACTTGCCACCATTTTGCAAGAAGAATAGTATAAAATTGCCTTGAAAAGCACAAACCACTTAAGACCTATATTTATCCTTTTCGAGACGATTGGAAATTGTTTTGAATGGCGACGGATTTCCTAGATCGTATTAGGCATCGTAATGTGTTGTGCTTTTTGGTGTTCCCACAGTTTTGTCCGCCCCTGTACGTAGATGTAGGTGGGTGTGTAAAATCTTTCTTAAGACAATGCCAGTCTGTGAACAAGGGCGCAAACTTGTTCAGTTTATCTATAGTGTACAATGTTATTTTCTTTACGTGTTTTATAATCTAAAAGGTTAGTGCTACACAGTTCATTCATTTCTCGACACCAATAACTGCATCCATTAATGAAGTAAACACGTTCATCTACACTCCTGGAAATTGAAATAAGAACACCGTGAATTCATTGTCCCAGGAAGGGGAAACTTTATTGACACATTCCTGGGGTCAGATACATCACATGATCACACTGACAGAACCACAGGCACATAGACACAGGCAACAGAGCATGCACAACGTCGGCACTAGTACAGTGTATATCCACCTCTCGCAGCAATGCAGGCTGCTATTCTCCCATGGAGACAATCGTAGAGATGCTGGATGTAGTCCTGTGGAACGGCTTGCCATGCCATTTCCACCTGGCGCCTCAGTTGGACCAGCGTTCGTGCTGGACGTGCAGACCGCGTGAGACGACGCTTCATCCAGTCCCAAACATGCTCAATGGGGGACAGATCCGGAGATCTTGCTGACCAGGGTAGTTGACTTACACCTTCCAGAGCACGTTGGGTGGCACGGGATACATGCGGACGTGCATTGTCCTGTTGGAACAGCAAGTTCCCTTGCCGGTCTAGGAATGGTAGAACGATGGGTTCGATGACGGTTTGGATGTACCGTGCACTATTCAGTGTCCCCTCGACGATCACCAGTGGTGTACGGCCAGTGTAGGAGATCGCTCCCCACACCATGATGCCGGGTGTTGGCCCTGTGTGCCTCGGTCGTATGCAGTCCTGATTGTGGCGCTCACCTGCACGGCGCCAAACACGCATACGACCATCATTGGCACCAAGGCAGAAGCGACTCTCATCGCTGAAGACGACACGTCTCCATTCGTCCCTCCATTCACGCCTGTCGCTACACCACTGGAGGCGGGCTGCACGATGTTGGGGCGTGAGCGGAAGACGGCCTAACGGTGTGCGGGACCGTAGCCCAGCTTCATGGAGACGGTTGCGAATGGTCCTCGCCGATACCCCAGGAGCAACAGTGTCCCTAATTTGCTGGGAAGTGGCGGTGCGGTCCCCTACGGCACTGCGTAGGATCCTACGGTCTTGGCGTGCATCCGTGCGTCGCTGCGGTCCGGTCTCAGGTCGACGGGCACGTGCACCTTCCGCCGACCACTGTCGACAACATCGATGTACTGTGGAGACCTCATGCCCCACGTGTTGAGCAATTCGGCGGTACGTCCACCCGGCCTCCCGCATGCCCACTATACGCCCTCGCTCAAAGTCCGTCAACTGCACATACGGTTCACGTCCACGCTGTCGCGGCATGCAACCAGTGTTAAAGACTGCGATGGAGCTCCGTATGCCACGGCAAACTGGCTGACACTGACGGCGGTGGTGCACAAATGCTGCGCAGCTAGCGCCATTCGACGGCCAACACCGCGGTTCCTGGTGTGTCCGCTGTGGCGTGCGTGTGATCATTGCTTGTACAGCCCTCTCGCAGTGTGCGGAGCAAGTATGGTGGGTCTGACACACCGGTGTCAATGTGTTCTTTTTTCCATTTCCAGGAGTGTATATACAGGGTGTCCCATTTATCTTGACCACCCTAAATAACTGTTTGTCCAGATGCAAATTACGAAATATTTCAAGCAAACGTTCTTTAGCAGTCTGGGGGACATCAATCAGCATGATTGCCTTCGTTGTAGCTTTGTTTTTTATAAATATATGAACAGCGGTAAGACTTTTTTAAATAGCACCCTATATTTTTTTATTCGGTGATTCACTTCCTTTTCTAAAGAGTCATTCAGAAATGTTTCACAGTGTACCATTAACTGAAACACAACGTTATTAATTATATAACACAACACTGACTTTGAGCTCGGGATCACAAACTCGTCCACTTGCTGGAGTTGTCAGAAAACAAATGAAAACCAAGTAAAAACATAACACTAAATTGACTTTGGCTCTCCTGTACCACTGCTCAGGAGCAGAACATTCAAAGGTGCTCAAAGTGGTGACTCTTGGCACCGTACACTGATGCACTCGTTGACTGAAAGAATTATTTACTGCTTCCAGTGTTGCCTGCTGGACAGAATTACGTTCGTGCATGTCCTCGAGAGTTGTTGAAATATCGCGATAGACAACGTCTTTATATGCAGCCCATATAATGTAACTTTCTTGCAAGTACAGTGTTTTAGGTACAGTTGTGTAACTATACGAAACGGTTATCACAAGAGACAGATAGAGAACACTGTTCTGTATGAGAGTCAATCCAGATTTAAATTAATGCCAAATTTCAGGAAACACGCTATTCGAAACGAGACAGTCCTTAACTCTTGTAAATTCAAATTTATCACAATAAGTGACGCTTCAAAAATGTTACCGCTCTCATTAGCACCTGATATAACAAATATTCGTAACTCTGTCACATAAATTACTCAGTACTCTTAAGTCATAACTCTCTTTTTTGTGAGTAAGAGATTTGGCAAGACTGTCTTGACTTCAGCAGAAGTTGTAAGACAATTCGAAGTGGAACTGTGAAACTGCTGTTGCCAAACCTCTTGCAAATTAATTATGTTTGTTATGTAGAAAAGAATAACTTCGTCTTTTGCGATTGAATGTTTATTTTGTTTTTAAATAATCATCTTTCGCCTATTCATACTAGGCACCATCAGTAGTTTTCATTCTTCTATTCTGTTCACAATTTATTCTGTAGTTCATCTGTAGGCACACAGGATCAAGAAAAGAATAGAAAAATGAAAAAAATGATGATGTCTAGTACGAATAGATGAAATATATTTGGTTAAAAACAAAATAGATATTTATCTGCAAAAAAAACAGAATTTTTCTTATCCACGTGATAGACGTGACTGAAGTAGCACCTGAGGAAGAATGCCTGGAAAACATTAAGACTCGCACACTATTTTATTGCAATGCTAAATAAAACCGATGAATGAGTGGCGTAATATGGTTCGACGTTTCTACTTTTTTACTTTTCCTTACCTCAGGATGTGCTCACATTCGGAGAACACCAAGGGACGCTTACAGTATGAAATGTCTATTTACAGTGGAGACTGGGAGAGGGTTTGGTGATCGTATGGTCATTCTTGATGCATCTTGGGGTCGGAGTGAAAAGAAATGTAATTGATGAACTGTGTCAGGACCTGTCACAACCTTATTTAGTAATTATTGTTGATTCAGCATTCTGTGCGATTTGATGTGCTGTCCTATGGGACGTAATTTATAAGCCCTAGTTGGTGCAGAGCGGGTAGAGTATGGCTGAGTTTCCCACGCATGGCGGGCTCGTGTTACGGTAGCTTTTCGGCTCGAATCACAGGCAGTTTTTGTGGATGTGTCGTGGGAAAGGGAGTAACCGATACTTGGCGGTCGGCGGTGCGGAGGCGCAGTGAATGCGCTTCTAGGGGACATATCGACTGCATACTGAAAATAACCCAGAGTGGAAACACTTTCACACATACTATTACCGAAATGTCGCTCGATAAAAGTGCCACCACATTTTAATGCCACATTGTTAAATACCGTTTTCTAATAAGCAGTCGAACGTAGACTAGCACAGCGATTGTGACTTAAATTACTCAAATCTTTCCGATGGTAGGAGAATCTTGCACTCGTTGTACGTCAGTCCATCTTAGATTACTATGGGAGTCAGAGAGTAAAGGATACGCTGATCTTACATATCTGAATTCAAAACAGATATACAACTTAATTTAATTTGTTTTCTTCGTCATTCTTAATTATCAACATCTCGGCCCCACTGTTTTGTTTGTTTACCGTAGAATGACCGCAGTAGGATCCGCTATTGGGCTTTTACTGAGAATATTGCGGAATATTAGGTATACTGATTGTAGTTGGTCGATCTTGAAAGAATTTTCCAAGAGGAGGATTCAGTCGGAACACTACAAGAGGGTGCAGTGACACCTTTTCTGGACAAAGTTTATGAAATTAGTTCAAGTGATCGTGTCATTTCAGTGTCGCAGCATGTTCCTAGCAGAAGACTACATCTTCGAAGATGATACTGTCTCACTTAGAAGGCTGAAAATGAGTAATACTGTCGGATGAGCATTAATGCGAAGTGATAAATCTCACATAGCCTTCAAAATCGTCGGATCTGAAATTTTCGAGCCATTGCGGCCTGTATTCTATGGCTCCATTATCTTTTAAAAATGATTGTTTTGTGAAGAAACTGCTCACCATTTAGGACGTATCTGCCTCTGTCGCCTAGGTGATACAGACTATTCCGGGCACTAGTACGGGTCTACACCATATTTAGTTGGTATTCAAATGATGTTGTGTAGCCCCTGTTATTTCACGCTCTTGTAGAAATATATTATTTTCTTGTGTGACAAGGAATTGAAATGCGCGTCTTCTTACAACGAAATTTCGATAGTTGATGTACAGAAACGTACTGCACATGGATAAAATCTGCCAAGACTGATCATATCCTTCTAATCTTCCTGATAATTTTAACTTTTACTCATGTTATTTGACTCAAATTAAAGAATATAGATATCAATTACTGAATGTAAAAGATGAAGCATTGTTAAAAAGTAGGAGCTCAAATGAAATCAGTGAGTCCACATTCTGTTTAACATGAACATATGCTAGAAGGGTTGTAAGGTGGCAGCTTCAATGAATGTTAATTTCACACCTTACATGAGATTTTATACGGCGTAACAAGTAGAAGGATATGTCACCTGACGTACTTCGGCGATAGTGAACAGATTTGCCTATCAAAATGTACAGCATCTAATGCAAAGGGATGACACCCGATTCGATGGTATTAACACACCGAACCCAAATCCTGCATGTCAATGAGCAAAAGGTGGAAAAAGCTGCTGGAAGAAACGTTTTAGTTTGGGGGCAGACGCGAGTTGCGCTGTTGCGGCCCGCATACAACGGAAGGATTTTAACAGGGGTTGGTGAACCACAGCGAGAGAGACAACGAACGCGCCGGGCGATACAGCAAGGGGAGCAGGTAGCGGCCCAGCGCTACCTGCGATGGAGGAATTATTTAGAAAACTGCAATGGGGAATTCCCAGATGGATACAAACAGACCAGCGATGCAGTTGATCGTGTGTTTGTGGTACGCTCGTTATGGACGCGTGTAACTTTTAGGCGTCAGTAGCGGGTTCAAAATGTCCGAATGGCTGAAATAAACTCGGAAGGAGAAAAAGGGGCGATGTTGCGACGCAGTTTGAAGATAGGCCCTTTGCGATTGGCATGGGTAGTTTCCACAATACGAAAGGAACGCTCCCATTAGTCTGAAAAAGCTGTGACGTGAAGCACGAAAGGACACAGGTAGGGGACAGTTTGCTACGATAGACACAATACCGAAAACTTCGGGGACTCTCCTGTGAACCATCATCAAGTACAGAACAGGGCGCATCACGCTGTGTACGACATCAAAAGAGGAATTTGTGTGTGAACACTGTGTTCACTTTGTCTGACATTCAGCTGGAAATTAGCTGAAGAGTCGCTGAGCTCCGATAGCGAAGAAACGAAACAGCCACGTAGTTAATTGTTCTTGCGATAAGTGAGAGGGCATTGAAGTATACATGCTGCTCATCTATGCACGTGTATATCGCCATATTTTCCAGACTAGGGATGAGTGCATGTTTTCTAACCTAACGAGAAACATAGGACCGTTTCAGCTGATAAAATCAGTAAAGATTTTGATTAGCTTTTTACAGGATTTTCAGGGAGCGAGAGCAGCCATGTAGCCGGCAGCTCGTCGCAGATAAAGGTAAATGCCCCACGCAGAGGCGTAAAATTGTTGGATCACCAATCACCAGCTTGCGTTCATTGTGAAAATGAGCCACCCTTAGTAATCTTGTCACAAAAATTAACCATCCTCAGTAGACTTGATTGTCATCCTAAACAGTACCGAACTTAGAACCGGAATCGGATAATTAGTCGTAATATTTGCCAAATTCACTGTCTAGAAGTAAGAAAAATCTTGTAGAGAATCTTCTATTTAAATTTGATATTGTTGTGTTCAGTGTTATTTGTGCTAAACAGGACGTAACGCATTATCTTGACAACTGTCCTGAAATTGCCATGTCACAATCTATGTAAACCCATGTGCTTCTTTAACAACAAAATAGGAATAAAACAAATTTAGTAGAGCTAAACATCGTTGTGCTCTGTCATAGAATAAGGGTCCACTCCTAACCCCAGAAAGTTATTCTAGTGAGCTAACGGACTCACGGGGTGTTTTGCTGATGTCTGACGAACGTGAGAGGGAGTGGAGTGTCAGAGGGTCTAGCAATAGTGTTGTGGGGATGCTAAAATTCTTGACAAGAATTTTCAGGCGTTTTCTGGAAATAGCAAATATATAAAAATTCTGCCGTGTTTTGAGTGTTAATGTAATCAACTGGGTGAGGAGGTTCACACAATGAGGGCTGAAAATAGGCTCATTGTTGAGCTTTACTCCCATCAATTTGTATTTGCCACACGCGAAAACCAAATGTGCCCCTCATGGTTATTTTTAATCTTCTATTGACTTTTCTGTTGCTCAAGTGGAACGTACAGATTTATGTTTTGCCAGGGTGGGAACTTAGGCGATTCACTTCATAATAATTTGCCAACGCTGTTGACAGTTTCATGTCTACGTCCATTAAATTTTTATCTTTGATTACCCATCATTTGATGAAGGTATGGACAAGATACTGACCCTGTCTATGCCCTTGTTGAAGGAACCATCCTACCGCACGACTCCAAAGATGTAAGGAAAACATGGTAAAAATAAATCAGGATGGCCGGACGGTAATTTGAATCCGAATATCCAAAAATACGAGTCAACTGCCTTACCATTTCGTCGTCTCTGCCTGCGTTCTCAGTTCTCTTTGTGCGATATTTTCGTGTCCGCTACTGGTGAGTGGTTGTTTCAACGGAATTAATCTCGCCTTGGCGAAACGACAACGGACTATACGCTCAGGATATACATCTTCTCCCGTAGTGAGTTGATTATTGCTGTCATAGCAGTCTCCGGGAGAGCCCATTATGTTGTTATTAATGGTGTGAGACGAGTGGCCCACTATAATCGATGTGCTCCTCGTCATCCGTACATTAGAACCGCTGTAATGCGAGGAACACAAAACAGCCGTACGCTTAATATCAATACGGAACGACGTTCATAGTGCTCGTGTCAGAAATAAAGTATTCGTTAATGTCATAAGAATCATTCTACTTGTACACACATTCCACTATGCTTAACGGGGATGTGACTCCAAGCAGTAGATTATTAAGAAATACCTCCTGTTCGTGTCAGTTATTTCTGTTTATGCATTACCTTTGTGTGCCATGAATTCTGAAAATTTAGGCTTATCAGCCGTGAAATTACGCGTTATGCTTGCTGTTTACTTTCTCGTCGAGTCTGACATTCGTTTTGTCCACGTGGTGTCTAGAACACCGTCGTGAACTGTTAATTCATATTATGATCGAACGGCAGCTAGTAATAACGATCGTGGCCTCTTGTTTCTGTGACATGTAAGCAGCACGACACGTGCGAGCTTTGAATATGTAGCAGTCAACATAAGGATTATACTTAGGACAATTTAAGTTTGCATGTGCATTGACAGATGCGGTCCTGGAGTATTTATATTATGTACTTGTTATTCTTGTATACATTCTGAGAGGCAGATCGTACACAGCCAGCTACTAAAGTCTGGGTGTGACTGAAAGGTAGCACGTAGAATATTGAACTAAGATTCAGAACTAGAAACATGGCAAGCTAATGACGTCACATTTTTCAAGAGAGGTTCTGTAGTCCTGGACTTGATCAGGAACCAGATTAAGCTCATGATACGACTGATGACTAGCCATGGGAACTTTAAGAAACACCTACTTGTACACTTGATGGGTGTACAGAAAGAAGTCCCTAAGTGCAAATTATGCAGTGAGGGGGTGAAACCGCACTACATTGCGAAGCGTTGGAGGCCAAAAGTCACAGAATATTCAGATCATTAATTCCTGAAGAAACTGTGTCTAATAAAGAACTAGTATAAGGCCCCTACTACTCTGCAGAGGTACTGGCTAGCTTTTCTAGAAGTGCAGGGAGGGAAATTGTCAGTCAACGCAAGCCTGAAGGTATTTCATTGGCATCTAAACCTGCATTCAGCTACATTCCACGATGTGTTTTGAAATGCTAGTTTAAAATTACTGCGATTTGTAGACCTTGCAGTAGAAAGCGCAGCCTGATTTTAAATGACGTAAATGATCATATGTTGCTGTTGTTGTCTTTTCTTTGTTGATGTTTGAGTCTTGTTCCCCCGTCATTTTATGTAAGTTCAAATGCCGATGGAAATAATATTAATGAAACTAAGAATATCAACTACAAAAAAATTTCAGTCTTTATTTCTTCACACCACCGCAAAGGAAATAAAATTCATGTTCGAAATAACATATAAAATCCCGACTAAATATTACTCTTTACAATATTGTTTCCCACGATATTAATACATAAGCGCAAATATCATTAAGTTATTTTTTGTCTACTTTATGTTCTTTTCAGAATACGACAATTTACAACTGAAGTTACTAATACCGTTCTTATCGTCTACGGATATTTTGCTTACCAAATTACTATATTTTCAAGGCCGTGCTAATCTGCTCGACAACGAAGATACTTGATGTGAGGTGATGTTAAATCCTAGTCACCTATAGTCAGTGTTCGACTACCTTCAGTACACAGTTGAAACACAGTTTCCAAATTTTATTTTCAGTAACATATTTTCGGGAGGAGCTAGAACTTTCCTAAGTTATTAGTTGACAACTAACAATGAAGTCTCAATAACATTCCAGTGAATAATATGCTGTTATGAAAAGCAGCAGTTTCATGCTTTCATGAGTTACGAGCAACACTTCTCCCAGTGACAAAGTTACGTTGTCTTGATTTAAAAGATACTGTACCGGGCTGCGTTTGTGTTTTCGCACCTCTGCTGACTTGATATTGTTGGTTAAATATCGCCTAAAATATCTAAAGCTTCATCTTGAGAGTAAATGACATCGTACTTGAAAGATCAGCGAGGAATAAGAAGACAGGCTTTATTCATTTCAGACTGTACCAGTTTACAACTAACAGGGGAAAAACGCTTTCACCGAAAATAAAATGAGCGTAAATGCTGGATCACCGACACGTCTAATGAGTCTCTGACGTACGATATCGATACGCGAAAAATACGCGAAAGTTTTGTAAATAGCATATTGGCATAAGTATGTTGGTAATGTTTTTGGTAAGAATATAATATAATTATGTTGACAAGCGTGGTACACTGTAAATTTCTCACAATTTCTCTCAATTATTTTCTGGTGTTTTCGATTTTTTCTGTCACTGTATTCCAAGTAGCTAAAATATATCATACAACACTTAAATGTGTAAAACACAAACTAATTACAAATGCTGCACAAGACACAACCTCATCTCTAACACAGAAAAACCTGTAGAATACGGCGTGTACTGCTTATGGCGGATTGTAGTGCGCACTGCCATTTGTGATTCTAAAATCGATCACTAGACTGAAGTACCGACCAAATCATATGGTGTGTTCCTACTTACACTATTCTCTAGGCACAACACAGTCCCTTACGCACGACACTGTGTAGTTTTGATTCTATGTGGCACAGTGAGCGGAGGTCCCTCTAAAAATCCTAAGGTACACTACCAGGTGAAGTGGCTCATCAGTATCGGGTGGGAGGGGAGACGGAAGTGTCGAAGAGCGTTCTGCTTACATGGCTCCATAACTGTGTGTTGCCGGACTCAAATCGCCAACAGCCTTGTTGCCTTCTCGTCGTATGACGAGTGTACTTCTGGGCTTCTGCCTTTACGCTTTGATGTATCCTGTATAGAGACGTTTGTTCAGACAGTATCTGTCATATTCACATCATTCACGAGTGACTCTCTTCCCGTTAGCAAACCTTAATGGATGAGTAACTACGAAGATATCCGGTACCGTTTAGAAACGTTTCCTCGAGGTGAATCGAATGTCAGCTCATATGAACGGTGGATAAATCCATGATAATGCGAAAAACTCGGGAAAGCCACAGAAGTAGTTGATTACGGCTTCAGTGATAGGCTTCCAGTCTAAGCGACTGTGTTCAACTGTGCAGATGCAGGGACAAACTTGGGACGTGATAGAAGTGCAATAAGAAGAGACGCCTTTCTTGTACTGAGAGCATTTGAAATGCAAAGTTGTGAATTGTGTGACTGAGCACTTTTCAGGTATTTAGGATCCGCACGAAGTCGATCTGAATGGAAAGATCGAAACTGACGTATGTGTGTGGCTGTGATACTGCAAATGCCTGTTTCTTCAGCAAGGGTGTCTTACTGATATATTTACATAAAATACGTGTTGGAATTCGATGATACAAAGACAGCATGTTGTACCAAAAACAATGGTTGAGTGAGAATATACGTCGAGCTATAATGATTGAGGAAATATAATTTTACGAGATATAACCCGGTTTGGCCTCGCTGGATAGCCGCGAGGTCTGGGGGGCCTCGCAACGGTACACGCGGCTTCCCCGTCGTGGGAGGTTCGAGTGCTCCCTCGGGCTTGGATGTGTATGTTCTCCTTAGCGTAAGTTAGTTTAAGTTAGATTAAGTACTACGTAAGCCTAGGGAGCGATGAACTCAGCAGTTTGGTCCACAGGAAATTATCACAAATATTCAAAAAAATTTCCAATTTGTTTCTTTTTTATATTATTCATTGTATAAACAAATATTATCAAAGGCGGGAAGTTAGACTACCTTACATGGTACTACCGATACCAGTTAGAAAGAGTAAATCCTTGCGACGTGATACGTAGGCAATCCGGATAGATTATCAGAATCTATGGAGACTAACGCTCCGCAGACGACGCCTGGTCGCACCCACGAGAGAAACTTACGTGACCCAATCCCGCGAACAGTGTTTGTACTTAAAACCGCCGCACCGGCCGCTGTGGCCAAACGGTTCTCGGCGCTTCAGTGCCGAACTGCGTTGGTGCTACGGTCGCAGGTTCGAATCCTGCCTCGGGCATGGATGTGTGTGATGTTCTTTGGTTAGTTAGGTTTAAGTAGTTCTACGTCTAGGGGACGGATGACCTCAGATGTTAAGTCCCATAGTGCTTAGAGCCATTTGAGCCATTTTATGAAACCGCCGCTGTTCACAGCCAGTCTCTTGCCCTGCGTTGGCCAAATGCTTCAATATACTGCTGCTAGTACTGGCACCGACAGTTCATTATCGGCTGCGGACATTCTTACGGCTGTCATTTTTGAACTGATTGTTCTACTTTAGATCACTGTAACCAGTATGGCGACAATGTGCTGGTCCCAAGATTTCTGCAACTTCCATATTTTTCAATGGCGATGACCTGCCTCTGTCAGGATGTTAACGTTCTTAATTGCAATAGTAAAAAAAATCCACTCAGTATCCAAACCGAAATTACGAATGATTACCGGTATATGAGCTTTTAAATTAAGTGCCTGAGTATCATTGTAATCTGATATGGACTTGGGAAGCTTTGCATTGAAGTTCTTTATGCTGAAATTTTGTCAGCGAATCGTTGGTGCAGCTAGCACACTTGGAGGAATGCGAGAAACTAGATAGTGGAAATCGAAATTGTGCTGTGGCATTGCACGTTTCCACATGACTTGGAGTGTGATGGAATGAGATACAGTGAAAACATGGTGTTCGTATATTACCAGTGAGGAACTACGAGATTTTTTTTGTTTGTTTGTTAAGAGCTAGAAGATTCTTGACATCAAATATAAGACGTAAGGTTTGATCATCAGTTAATCTCGGTAAGAGCAAAGATACTGACTCACAGAGGAAACTGTCTCTCTCGCAGTGGTGTTAAATGGCATGAACAGAGAACATTTTGACTGTTATAAATTGCCACCATTGGTAGGTGGAATATGTTTGATAATTATGTTCGGGCTAGAAATCATTATGGTATGAGTGGCAGTTTATTCTTACTGAGAAGGATGTACAAGACGTTTTGAAACAATAATATCGACAATAATAAAACAGGGGATAACTGCATTCGCATTTGGTAACCATTCTGGTGGTAATCAACTTTATGAGGGATCAATAAAAGCGAAAACCAGTGAGCACCGTTATTAATTTCCGCTACCCTACTACCTCACCCCTTTCTCTGTCCTTCTCTACGACAATTAAATGCGACACATAGCCTGGTGCTTAAATGTGGAATCTGGATACTCGAAAAAGTTCAAAATGGGCACACAGGAAATCATTGGTTTTCTCCTCCGCACGCGAATAAAACGAGGTACAACTTACGGGAGGTTGCACTGTATGTATGTAGACGGAACTAAAACTAGAGTTTTCGAATACGTATTGTATGTGTGTGTTTGTGAATAAGTCCGGTTAGAACTAGGCAAAGTACTTAGAGACAATGGTTTCCCTTTAATGTGTCCTGTCACCATATTTTTGTCTTTCTGCCACTATGATGTGGTCTGCTCGCTATGAACGATTTTGCTCCCATATTTTTGTAAAATCTTTTATCCTGGTCATCTTACCAATGTTGAATTTTGCACCGACAAAATTTCCTATCTGAGATGTCTTCAGTTGTGATAAATGTCAATTTTTGATTATTTTTCATTTTCATAGTCCAATTCGTTGTCTTCCTCTGTCTTTCATAATAGTGAATATTTCTGGTGAGTCTGTCTGTTTTTATTTTTGTTTATATAACTGAAAAAATTTAATCTGCGTTTCTAATTTCACTGTGTGACTTTTTATCTCCTTGTTGTTTTTTAGTGTTTATTGATCTCTTGTAAAAATTGATCCTGGCACTTGCGATATACATTTTCGATCCAATATTGTTGTTCTCTAAAATTTTTGTTTGTGATACATAGAAAAATTCTGATTTTTGATGAGCAAGTGAGTCTGCACTTTTTCTAGAGTTTTTGGTGTGTCGGCATGCTGTTTCAGTTTTTTCATCCATCGTAATCAGTATTGTTTTAGATTCAATTTTGTTAAACTGTTTCACCTAGGCGCTGAAGTTATTGCACTCACTCTATTATGTGTATGCATGTATATATAGTTTTGTGCTGGAAAAAATGCCTTCTGTCTTTGTCGAATGAAACGTATGGGTCAGCATCCTATGATGTTTCAGTCTGGTTTAGGACTGTTTTGCCGACAGGAGTCAGGACTGCTAGATGTCTGCAAATGAAAAAAAGTCTATCTCTGATTTTCCTCTGCCTCTGCCTAATGCGAATGGGTGACAAATTTCAAGTATAAATTCCATTTGCATCAAATTTTGTTACTTTCTCCAAAATACAGCTAGAAGGAGTCCGCTTTCTTATTAATAAACCATTTGTGATAACCGTTAGAAGGACCGTTTTGTTTGTTATTTTAAGGCAAAGATGACGAATACAGACATCTGAAGAGCAGCGTACGGTTTTGAAGTCCATAGTTCTTAGATAAGAGCGCGAGCAGTCGGCAGAGATAAGAATGTTAGAGATGCTTAAATACGCTCTGTCTGACCAACTTTCAGAATTCTGTCCGTCGTTTTCGTAGTCTGCTCACGCGCAACATACACTGGACGCGTGTGAGACACATGTTGTTTTAAACTTGTTACTACGACGCGGTGTCAGTTTCAGTTATATTTTTGTTATTTGACCACCTGCGGATAGGGGCCGACAACTGATGAGAATGCATAATTTCCTTTTTAGCTTAGGAAAAGAGATATTTGTATCGCTGGGACACAATTTTTTCAGTATGTAAATTGGGACATGAGTTTTAACCTGATAATCTGTTTGTATTCGCCTTTTGTTTCTCTTCTGCTTAGCAGCAGGGCTTCCATAAAAGATGATTCCTCAGTTTACTTTCGTGATACATACTGATAGCGTTATGGTTTTGCTAAAGAAAGATAATGTGATTTGTAAGTTAAAGAAAAGATTATGTCGTACAGATGAAAATAACAGTTCCCTCTTCGTCTTCTATTTAAGTACTGACTCAAGGTCACTATGTTCCGCTAGATACACCAGTCTTGGAGACATTTGCTTTACTCGTTCCATTCAGCCACAAGCTGCCATCATCCTGCAAAATGCGGTAGTGTATTACGTACGTTAGTTCATAGAGCGCATGTGGTATCTGATCCTGAAAGTCTGTCGTGTGAAATACTGTTGTGGATTGGCAGGAGACCAACCCACTAAATTGAGAGGAAGCCGAAAGGCACGCGTTTTAGCTCACGCAGGCTGGCGTGAGGTCTGGAACAGGACAAGGAAATTAGAACTTAGAAAAACTGACGCAGATGGTGTAATACTTCACTTTAATCCATTAATGTTGAACGTAACTCTTGTCTGTACATTATTTACAATATCAATAGCAACTTATAATGGCGCCTTGCTAGGTCGTAGCAAATGACGTAGCTGAAGGCTATGCTAACTATCGTCTCGGCAAATGAGAGCGTATGTAGACAGTGAACCATCGCTAGCAAAGTCGGCTGTAC
Organism: Schistocerca americana; assembly: GCF_021461395.2. Lineage (NCBI taxonomy): Eukaryota > Metazoa > Arthropoda > Insecta > Orthoptera > Acrididae > Schistocerca > Schistocerca americana. Next base: position 136,558,644 of record NC_060130.1, on the reverse strand, counting down.
AACTGGGGCGAGTGCTAGGAAGTCTCTCTAGACCTGCCGTGTGGCGGCGCTCGGTCTGCAATCTCTGATAGTGGCGACACGCGGGTCCGACGTATACTAACGGACCGCGGCCGATTTAAAGGCTACCACCTAGCAAGTGTGGTGTCTGGCGGTGACACCACAAATACAACATTTGAAGACAGTGTTCCGACAAAAAGGTTATTTTGAGATACAGATACGTAATGCATTCAGGCCCAAGCGAGTTCAATCTATGGAGCAGAATGAAGATAAGAGGACACCCACCACTTTGGCCTTTTTGCGTATTTTGGTGCCCTGTTGTCAATAATCGGAAGAGTCCTCGGAAAATATGACATTAAATGCGTTTTTCGACCATCTGCAAAACTGAGGAACCTGTTGTGTTCGGTTAAGGACGATTTTGGCCTGATTCCTGTGTATAAGGTTTCTTGTTTATGTGGGGCAGCCAGACATGTCGCACAGTACAAGAACGTTGCGATGAACATTAGCCTCATACACGCCTACGTCAACCTGAAAAGTCGGCAACTGCGGAACACTGTCTGAATACAGGACATCGCATGATTGACGAAAAGACGGGAGTCTTATCCCCAGCGTCATCTTTCTGGGACTGCGTCATTAAGGAAGCAATACATATCCGAACAGCCGATAATCTCGTCAACAGCGATGCGGGATTGCAACTGAGCACAGCCTGGAACCTTGCATTGGCTGCTATTAAGGGGGTAGGACGTCAAACGGGCCGACCTGGAGCAGGAGAAGTACCACAGGACATTTTAATTTCCACTGTCTATACTTTTACAAATAAATTCATGAAACCTTATCAGCATGACCGGGAAGAATTCAGGATTCACACTCATAGCAGTGGAAGTTCAGAAACATTAGAAAATAAATTTTTTAGATCTGAAATTTCATCATTTTTTCACTTTCTATTGGTTGCATTTGTTGCTATAGGTACACATTTCTTCATAAGTAAGAGAGATTCTTCGATAAATTTTGCACAGCATACAAATCATACTTACAGGTGTGTGAAACTCTAGAATTTATCTAATTTATGAAAAAATGAATAAGCTGTTACATTTTAAACTTCATGTTTTGAAAAAACTCAAACTTTTATAGTTAATTATCTCAATTTTTACCACAGTTTTTAATAAATATGGAAAATTCTAGAGTTTCATACACCTGTAAGTATTGTTTATATGCTTTGCAAAATTCTTCCAATAATCTCTCTTACTTATGAAGAAAAGTATACCTAAAGCGACAAATGTTGCCAATAGTAAGTGAAAGAATGATGAAATTTCATATGTAAAAAAATATTTATTTCCTTATGTTTTTGAACTTCCACTGCTTTGAGCGTGTATCCTGAATCCTTTCTGGTCATGCTGACAAAGTTTTATGGATTTTTTTGTAAAAGTATAGACAGTGGACATTAAAATGCCCTGAAGTGCCTCTCCTTTTCCAAGCGGGCCGTTTGAAGCCCTATCCCCATTTTTTAAATCACGACGGGAAAATTGAGATGTTTCGGTAACAGACCGGTCAGAACATTGGTTTAGTGAGTGACGTCTGGCCGTAAACACAGCGTACACCGCACGGGCGGGAAGGTCGCTCTGCAGAGGGCATTATAGTATGGCACCATCTATCTGCAAATCATTGCGCATGCTTGATTTCCGCGCCTGCGCATTCTTTGCGCGCGTGTTTTATATACAGGGCATCGACGTGCGGATACCGTCAGTGGTACCTAGCCACCAGCAAGGTTGAACCACCTGAAGATGTCGGACAGTTGCTCCTAGGAAATATTGTGGATTTTGCACAACGTGATTCGGCGGCAAACCCGTGAAGACTATTTACAAGAAATATATATGGAGACCTTAAGAACACAATACTATTTGATGTGTATCTACGAACATGACGTCAACAGAGCTTCTAAATTAGTTCACAACGTATTTTCAACTTTGATCTTCTTTGGTATTCGAAAAATGTTACAATGATACCTTTTGTTTGTTTGCCGTTTCTTTATCATGCGTGTCATCTAGTGACGAGTTGTAGACCTTTTGGCAGTTCTGTAAAAAAATTAGACATCTAGACAAAAGAACAGTAAACATCGAAATAGAGAAAATAAACAAAGAAAGTCCTTAAAAACTCAAAAACCTTACGTGCTAGAACATGTTGAAAGCTTGATCCGGATTGCATACACAAAAATACATGCTAATTGATACATCACATCCCAGATGCAAAATGGCTCTTGAGTAATGATAATTGGCCTCGTACTTTTCAAAGTAATCATTCCAGTGTTTACCTAGGGACACCATGGGAATCCACAATCAAGTCGCCGGGTGGGGTTATGTTCACGAATACGAGCTCACTCATAACGTCTGCGTCATCTCGTATGGTAAATCAGCGCAGATAATGACAAATGGGAGCAGTATAACAAACTGCAGTGCAAGCAGTATGGAAAAAAAGTATTTTATTTGTAGACTACTTCTAGCCGGAAGGTAGAAAACATGCACGGTATTTTGTAGTTTTCATTTTCCATAATCAGCTTGCTGAAGAAAGGGACTGACTAACCGTATCCCATAATTTTACTGGCGACGAGAAATGATATTTTTGTGTCAACGTCAATGAAAAAGAGGAGTTGATTGAACGTTCCCAAAATGTAGCTGGCGACGAGTAATGACTGCCATCAAGAGAAAATAGAATCTATTGTTACTAATAAGTATGCGTCCTCAGTTATAGCTGTTGCTTATTACCGACGTAAATTATTCGTATTAATTGTCACAATGGAGTCTGATAGCTACAGCCAGCAACGAGAGTTAGAAACGGGAATAAATGAAACGAGAGGTGAACAAGCTATGTAACATGACCACAGTACGGCCACCACCCTCTGCCTTTCCTTGTATGGACTTTCATCTCCACAGTTTTTCTACCAATTTTCGAGAAATCCCCTAAATTTACAAAATTTTAATTTTAAAACTACTTTAAATAAAGGCAGTTTTAATTAAATATCAATAAATTAGCGAAGGCAGATTCCCATAGGTATTGTGCAAAATATGTGTTACTGATTAATATATCTTTTCATTTTTATTTTGAATGCATATCAAGAAATATTTATTCCTGAGATAAATGACTCAACTTTAAGGCTGAAGCTAAACATCCGCGTGGAGTGGCCGCGCGGTTTGAGGCGCCATGTCACGGATTGCGCGGTCCCTCCCGCCAGAGTTTCGAGTCCTCCCTCTGGCATGGGTGTGTGTGTTTTGTTCTTAGCGTAAGTTAGTTTAAGTAGTGTGTAAAGTCTAGGGACCGATGACCTCAGGAGTTTGGTCCCTTAGGAATTTACACATTTGAAAATTTTTGTTAAACGTTATGGATTTCTACTACAGTTCAGTTACGCAAGGTTCTGATTGAACATTGTTCACAAAGATAGTCAGCTAGAGGCAAACAGCACGCACATAACCTCTTTACAATGAAACTTTTCACCGTTATGTTTGTCATATCCAGATTTTATTTTCAGCGTTTAGCTGTGTGCTGTTAGTGATAACCTGTTACCGCGACGGATGGGGGTGGAGTTGACATTGCAAACGGAAAAAGATCCATAACGTAAACATCCACATTCCCCTCCGTTGCATCTGTGGCAGAGGGTAGTGTTTGGCGATTGAGGTGTTGCCACGGGTTGAATATAATCTCAGTGGCGGAAAAGAAAATTAACTGCGGGGCACATTTGTTGATCACTGGAGTGTGTGCCAATGCCTTGAATTAAATCTAAAATTAGCTGATGTATATTTTAGTTGAGTATGCAAGGTACTTTAGTTGATGACCTGTTCATCACAAGGATATGTTAGAGCCAATGGCCACTTACGTAATATTACACTGGGTATTTTTGATTCTATGTGGCACAATGAGCGGAGGCAATCTAAAAATTCCTAAGGTACACTACCAGGTGAAGTGGCTCATCAGTATTGGGAGGGAGGGGAGACGGAGGTGTTGATGAGTGTTCTGCTTACGTAGCTCCATACCTGTGTGTTGGAGGACTCAAATTGCCAACAGCATTGTTGTCTTCTAGTCGTATGACGAGTGTACTTCTGAAGTTCTGCCGTTACCCATTGATGTATCCTGTGTAGAGAAGTTTGATCAGACAGTATCTGTCATATTCACATCATTCACGAGTGACCTCTTCCCTTTAGCAAACCTTAACGGATGAGTAACTACGAAGGAATCTGCTACCGTTTAGAAACGTTTCCTCGAGATGAATCGAATGTCAGCTTATACGAACGGTGGATAAATCCATGATAATGCGAAAAACTCGGGAAAGCCACAGAAATAGTTGATTACGACTTCAGTGATATGCTTCCAGACAAAGTGACAGCGTTCAACTATGCAGATGGAGGGAAAAACTTGCTACGTGATAGAAGTGGAATAAGAAGAGACGCCTTTCGTGTATTGAGAGCATTTGAAATGCACAGTTGTACATTGTGTGATTGAGCACTGTTCAGGTATGTAGGATCCGCACGAAGTCGATCTGAATGGAAAGATCGAAACTGACGTATGTGTGTGGCTGTGATGCTGCAGATATCTGTTTCTTCAACATAGGTGTCTTATTGAGATATTCACATAAAATACGTATATGGAATTCGATGAGATGTACCAAAAACAAGAGAGAAACTTATGTGACCCAATCCCGCGAACAGTGTTTGTACTTACAACCTCCGCTGTTCACAGCCAGTCTCTTGCCCTGCGTTGGCCAAATGCTTCAATAGTACTGCTGCTAGTACTGGCACCGACAGTTTATTATCGGCTATGGACATTCTTACGGCTGTCATTCTGTTAACTTTAGATCACTGTATTCAGTATGGCGACAATGTACTGGTCCCAAGATTTCTACAACTTTCATGTTATTCAATGGCGATGACGTGTCTCTATCAGGATAGTAACGTTCTTAATTGCAATAGTAAAAAAATCCACTCAGTATCCAAACCTAAATTATGTATGATTACCGGTTTATGAGCCATTGAATCATGTGCCTGAGTATCATTGTAATCAGGTATGGACTTGGGAAGCTTTGCATCGAAGTTCTTTATGCTGAAATTTTGTCAGCGAATGGTTGGTGCAACTAGCACATTTGGAGGAATGCGGGAAACTAGAGTGTCGAAATCGAATTTATGCTTTGGCATTGCACGTTTCCACATGACTTGGAGTGCGATGGAATGAGATACAGTGAAAACATGGTGTTCGTATATTACCAGTGAGGAACTACGAGATTTTTTTTGTTTGTTTGTTAAGAGCTAGAAGATTCTTGACATAAAATATAAGACGTAAGGTTTGATCATCAGTTAATCTCGGTAAGAGCAAAGATACTGACTCACAGAGGAAACTGTCTCTCTCGCAGTGGTGTTAAATGGCATGAACAGAGAACATTTTGACTGTTATAAATTGCCACCATTGGTAGGTGGAATGTGTTTGATAATTATGTTCGGGCTAGAAATCATTATGGTATGAGTGGCAGTTTATTCTTACTGAGAAGGATGTACAAGACGTTTTGAAACAATAATATCGACAATAATAAAACAGGGGATAACTGCATTCGCATTTGGTAACCATTCTGGTAGTAATCAACTTTATGAGGGGAGCAATAAAAGCGAAAACCAGCAAGCACCGTTATCAATTTTCGCTACCCTACAACCTCACCCCCTTTTCTGACTTCCCTACGACAATTAAATGCGATGCATAGGTTGATGCGTAAGTTTAGAAACTGGATACTCGAAAAAGTTCAAAATGGGCACACAGGAAATCATTATTTTTCTCCTCCACACGCGAATGAAACGAAGTACAAGTTAGAGGAGGTGGCACTGTATGTATGTAGACGGAACTAAAACTAGAGTTCTCGAATACGTATTGTATGTGTGTGTTTGTGAATAAGTCCGGTTAGAACTAAGCAATGTACTTAGAGACAATGGTTTCCCTTTAATGTGTCATGTCACCATATTTTTGTCATTCTGCCACTATGATGTTGTTTGCTCGCTATGAACGATTTTGCTCCCATATTTTTGTAAAATCTTTGATGTTGGTCATCTTACGACTGTTGAAATTTGCAACGACAAAATTTCCTATCTGAGATGTCTTCAGTTGTGATCAATGTCAATTTTTGTCTATTTTTCATTTTCATAGTGCAATTTGTTGTATTTCTCTGTCCTTCATAATAGTGAATAGTTTTGGCGAGTCTGTCTGGTTTGTTTCTTTTCATATAGCTGAAAAATTTTAATCTGCGTTTCTAATTTCGCTGTGAAAGTCTGTGTGACTTCTCATCTCCTTGTTGTTTCTTAGTGTTTATTGATCTCTTGTGAAAATTGACCCTGACACTTCCGATAAATATTTTCGTACAATTTTTGTTGTTTTCTAAAATATGTGTTTTTGATACATAGAAAAATTCCGATTTAGTGATAGAGTTGTAATGTCATACTTTTGAGCAAGTTAGTCTGCACTTTTCCTAGGTTTTTGGGTGAGTCGACATGCTGTTTCAGTTTTTTCATCTATTTTAATCAGCATTGTTTTAGATTCCTTTTTTCTAAACTCTGGGGTGATGGACGACCACCTACAACCCTTGGACGTCACGCGTCTCGAGTGACCAGCTTCACACCCTGACTTGAAATGGGTACCATGTGCGTGGGACGCTGTAACTACGCCACTGCAGACCATTACTGGTCTCCGCAGAACGTTTGTTCAGCAATAGGAGCCCTTACAGCTAAACATGTTCGACAGAATTCATTAATATTCGCGCTGAATCCATACCACGCAGATCCAAACCATGTCGACCTTTCGTGGAGATTACATAGTAGACGGTAATTACCGTTGCTTTGCCTGTCCTGAGGTCTTAGTTGCATTTGAAAGCTATGGTAACTGAATGCACTCATTATACCGGGTGATCAAAAAGTCAGTATAAATTTGAAAACTGAATAAATCACGGAATAATGTAGATAGAGAGGTACAAATTGACACACATGACATGGAGTTTTATTAGAACCAAAAAAACACAAACGTTCAAAAAATGTCCGACAGATGGCGCTTCATCTGATCAGAATAGCAATAATTAGCATAACAAAGTAAGACAAAGCAAAGATGATGTTCTTTACAGGAAATGCTCAGTATGTCCACCATCATTCGTCAACGATAGCTGTAGTCGAGGAATAATGTTGTGAACAGCACTGTAAAGCATGTCCGGAGTTATGGTGAGGCATTGGCGTCGGATGTTGTCTTTCAGCATCCCTAGAGATGTCGGTCGATCACGATACACTTGCGACTTCAGGTAACCCCAAAGCCAATAATCGCGCGGACTGAGGTCTGGGGACCTGGGAGGCCAAGCATGACGAAAGTGGCGGCTGAGCACACGATCATTACCAAACGACGCGCGCAAGAGATCTTCCACGAGTCTAGCAATATGGGGTCGAGCGTCATCCTGCATAAACATCGTACGTTCCAGCAGGTGTTTATCAACCAGGCTGGCGATGATGCGATTCTGTAACATATCGGCGTACCTCTCACCCGTCACGGTAGCAGTTTTGCTGTCCAGCGCCATCTGTCGGACATATTGTGAACTTTTTTTTTTTTTTTTTTTTTTTGTTCTAATAAAACCCCATGCCATTCCAAGCATGTGTGTCAATTTTTACCTCTCTATCTAGATTATTCCGTGGTTTATTAAGTTTTCAAATTTATACTGCGTTTTTGATCACCTTGTATATCACTACTGTCTTGAGAAAAGCTTACAAGAAGGCATCACAGTTGGCTGCGAAGCCTATGAACTTATTGGGAGGTAAGTCGTAAGCAGTTGACGATCGCCGTAGTAGAGAGCCTATAAAATGCAGACTGCCAATAGCAACCAAAGCATTTCTGAAACAGAAGACGATAGAAAGTTCCGACAAGAAGAGAACTAAAGCTTCTGATATGTAATGCTACAAATTAATGCCGAAGATCAGATTGACAGATCGAGGAATTAATAATGAGGTACTGAACTGAATTGGCTGAAGAAGAAATTTATGGCTCACCGTGACTAAAAGAAGGGTTCGGGTGATAGGACTTGTCTTGAAGCATCAAAGAATCGTCACGTTGATTATGGAGGAACGGGAGAAAAATTGTAGAGAGATATCAAGGCTCGAATATACTGTAGTAAGCAACTATATATAGTTGTAGATAGCTGTAGATATGTCGAGATGAAGAAGCTTGCGCAGCATAGCCTAACGTAGAGAGCTACGTCAAACCAGTTTTCCAACTGAAGACCATAAAAACAGCCAGAAGTTGTGTTGATGTTCTTATGAACTATCCAGTTCGGGGTGACTTTTTAAAACTATTGCAGAATTATGTGGATAAATGACAAAATCACATTATAGAGCACACTAAGGTTCAACTCACTTATGTATCTTTATACTCAGGACTATCAAGTTCAACAAGGCATGTTTTTCATTTCTGAGAAGCACAATGCAAGATACGCGGTCACGAAACACGCGTGGATACGTAACTTATCGTTTTCTCTGATGCACTAAGCTTATCGACTAAATGCTGGAGCCCACAGGCGAAATTAATCTGCGGGGAGAGCTGCTTTTGTTAGCGGGGCCACTATCAGGCGGTATTAGGTTTCCATCATCAATCAATTCCCTAACGCTATAGCCGACCCAGTTCGCAGCCAGCGGGGCTTGCTTTCACTACACGCTGTGGTCCCCAGGACAAGCCTGCACTTCAGCTTTGTTGGCAGTGTTTATGTCGACGTCGTCGGTCGTCAGACACACGGATATGACTTCAAATCTAGGTTACTTTTAAACTGTGCTGGAAACTTAACATGAAATATGCGTGTAACTCCTGAGTTCCAAGTTACAGGGAGAGTCGAGAAGCCCCTCGGAATATCAAATATTCCCCGTCTTATCATAAATGTAATTCGAGATCTAGTACTTGACTATATACATCCATAAAAAATCTCAACTCCTTGTCCACTACTCCAAGTTACTGAGTAGTCTTCGCAAAGCTCAACACGTCATTATATTCTTTTAAACAGTTGAGGTACTTCCTTTTGTTGCCTTAGAAATTTGAGCGCTTCTCTTGTCCAAATTTAAAAAAAAGGAGGCTCTTCTCGTGTAACACAACTCTTCGTTTGATGTTTCGCTCTCAGTCGTCCACCTCATCTTGCTTCTCCTGCTGTCTTCAATCTTCATTACTCGTATTCCACTATTTCTTCACGTACCTTTAAGTTATTTTCTCCAAAGTGTCCTCTCACATCTGTTGCTGTTAGTCTACGTCTGTCTATCTGTCTAATTGCCTGTATTAATGGTCACGGTACACGCATTTCTAAACTATGGCTCTTTCTATTGTAGCTATTGCTGCTATTATTGTCCCCGTTATTATATTTATTTATCAGTTTTCGTGGGACTAAGCGAGCCAAAGTTACTTGATTCTGGAACGAATCAGTATATAGTTTACAGAAAGTTCAAGAAAATTTATAAACAAAAGAAGCAAAGACTTAATAAAAGACGAAACAAATTGCCAGAGAGTATACCAATATATAATACATTACAGAGGAAATTCTCAATTACTGCGGTAACTCCTGTTCAGAACAGAATGAATATGCCGTAAGGAAACTATTCAATTTAGATTTAAATACCCTGGGTTAGCTTACAGTTTTTTTTCAGTTCGCCAGAAGGCCACTGAAAATTAAACCTACTGAATAGTGCAAAAATTTCTGTACAATGCTTAAGGAAGTGATGTCTAAGTGTACTGTAAGTGTTAGATTTTATATTAAATGTAAGGCTAGTTTCACAAAAAAATATTAATACGAGTAGATTCTGAAGAAGACCTGAGAGGGTCTTATGGTCCTAATCTTTCCGGGATAAATAAATCCAAAATGAATAAAATATTGACTTGCTGCTCACAGATGTTTGATCGTCTTTCAAAACGATATTAACAGTCTGTCATCCATATATTGTTGTAAGATGTCAATCTACATTCTCGTCCATAACGCAGATACTTCCATCTTACTTTTATTTAACTATCGCCTACACCTAGGCATAACTGTTATGATGTCAAAATCAGATAGGCGAAATTTCATATTTCTACAAGTGAAGAAGTTAATGTGATGTTAGCCATTAAATGTATGAGGGAAATCGCTAATGATCTTTTAGAAGGAGCAGCGCTTTTGTAGACTTTATTCTAAGGCAAGGAAAAATAAATTCCGGGCCGTCAAACTTGAACCTTTCGAAAATAAAAATCCGTTTCCCATTACGTCATCTGAATGTACGAAGAGCCATCCTGTCCTATAAAGAGATAATGCTCATCAGAAAGCTTGTCTCCGTTGTATGTCAACTCAGTGCGTCTCTTCTCACAAACCAACAAACTTTTGCAAAATGGAACGTTGTACAATTCTTTTCCGATCTCACAAGCGGGAGAATAACAAATGGAAGATATATATTCGCGAAGTGGAGAACGAATATAGCCTATAAAACATTTTGACTATTTAATATTATGGGACGAAGAACTTCTGAAATAGTGATAAAAAGTGGCATCAATGGAGAATTTGGGTGAAGGAAACGAATCACAGAGAGCTGTATTTATAGAAAACCAACTTTTCAGGACATACCGGTAGTCGTTCGCTAACCTACTGCACCTCATTATCGATCTAAGCTTTGGAGATCAGATTATATACCATAAAGAGTGCTGATATTGATTCGAGTTGTGATTCAAATATATGAGCTCTATGTTAAAGCTGATGGAGATTATGACCCAAATCGCCGTCCGGGCGCCTTGATTTTCCTACTTTTCCCTAAAGCATTTGAGGAAAACTCCGGGGTGGCTTCTTAAATAGGTCACGTCTGATGCCTTAGGCCATCCTTCTGCAATTGAGGTTGTTCCGGACTTCCAACAATGTCGATGTCGACAGTGCATGAAACTCTAACTTTATTGCGAAATTCTCCTTTCTGGAAGTAGTAACTAACTGCCTGAGGAAAACTATCAAACGTTATCACGGAGATACGATGGGACTTCAGAAAGTACACTGAGGTCATGGAATACCTACTGCCAGCCGGAGGCCGAGCGGTTCTAGGCGCTTCAGTCTGGAACCGCGCGACCGCTACGGTCGCAGGTTCGAATCCTGCTTCGGGTATGAATGTGTGTGATGTCCTTAGGTTAGTTAGATTTAAGTAGTTCTAAGTTCTAGGGGACTGATGACCTTAGCAGTTAAGTCCCATAGTGCTCAGAGCCATTTGAACCATTTTTGAATACCTCCTAACACAGTGTCGAACCTCCTTTTGTCCGGCGTAATGCAGAAACTCGACGCGGCATGGACTTCACAAGTCGTTGGATGTCCAATGCAAAAATATTGAGCCTGCTGTCTCCGTAGCCGTCCATGACTGCGAAAGTGTTTGTACACGAACTGACCTCTTACTTATGTCCCATAAATGTTCCACGAACTGACCTCTCGATAATGTCCCATAAATGTTCAATGGGATTCATGGCGGGCGGTCTGGGTGGCCAAACCATTCGTTCGAACTGTCCAAAATATTCATCAAACCAAATGCGAACTATTGTTGCCCGATGATGTGGCGCACTGTCATCCATCAAAATTCCATCACTATTTGTGAACATGACATCCATGAGTGGCTGCAAATGGACTCCAAGTAGCCGAACATCCAGAGGACCCAGTCCACTACATTTAAAAACAGCCTACACCATTATGGAACCACCAACAGCTTGCACAGTGCCCTGTTGACAACTGGGACTGCGCCACAGTCGAACCCTGCGATCAGCTCTTATCAACTGAAATTGGGACGCATCTGACCATGCTGCGGTTTTCCACTCGTCTAGGTTCCAACCGATTTGTTACGAGTCCAGGAGGGGCACAGCAGGCGGTGGCGTGCTTTTAGCAAAGGCAGCCGCACCGGGGCCTACTGCCACATCCCATTAACGCCTAACGGATACATTCGTCGTACGTCCCACATTTATTTCTGCGGTTATTTCACGCAGTGTTGCTTGTCTGTTAGCACTGACAACTCAATGCAAACGTCGCTGCTTTCGCTCGTTAAGAAAAGGCCGGGGCGTTGCAGTCATGGACTGTGCGGCTGGTCCCGGCGGAAGTTCGAGTCCTCCCTAGGGCATGGGTGTGTGTGTGTTTGTCCTTAGGATAATTTAGGTTAAGTAGAGCGTAAGCTTAGGGACTGATGACCTTAGCAGTTAAGTCCCATAAGATTTCTCACACATTTGAACATTTTTTTTTTTTTTTTTTTTTTTTTTTTTTTTTTTTTTTTAAATTTGGAATTCTTGGTCCACTCTTGACACTGTGGATCGCGGAATATTGAGTTCTGCTGCGGTACGGGTAATAGGTACGAGTCTCGAGAGAAAAGTGTCTAAACTGCACACAGACTCAGGCGGTAAATGGTCCAAATAAATGTCGCGTCCAGGGCTAGCAGTGCTGCATTCAATAAAAGTTACTTGGCCTGCCAGAACAATCTGAAACTTACATTTTGAAGTCCCCTCGTAGGTTACGGATAGAAACAGCTCTTATAACAGTTTGTTTGTTTCCAAATAGCATGCAGGAGGAGGGAAAGACTACTGTTGGAATAATTTGCGATAACGAATAATGTAAATCAGTAGAGAATTTAGAAGTTTATAATACTGGATAAACTGTGTCGCTGAAATTTAACGTTTCATAAATCTTCGGTAACAGAAAGAATATGAGAGTCGGAATAAGTTATAAAAAAAGAAAAAGAAAAGTTATAGTATAAGCGAACTGTTCTTCCACATGTGATCAGTAAATATAATTTTGTGGTTGTGAGAAGCAAGCGTCTTAGTATCAGAAGCACAAATGGAAAACCCGCAAATACCTTGAAAACTTACCCCCAGCGGGAGACGGAGATAAGCAAAAGTTACATTATCATATATTTTGGAGAAAGCACTACGGTTCGCTTCGATACAGCTTCGAAGCACATAAACGCAAACGTAATAGTGCTAACAGTACTCCGAAGCCGTATTGATTTACCAGAGAAATTGAGAACATAAATGTAACATTCATCAAAAAATGGAAAAATGTGGCCGAAGAAGAGGTCTTGGAAAGCAATAGTACCACTAAATTTAAACAATAACGTAGTAAAAAGGAAAGTGGCAGAAGTAAAGTAAATAGATGTTGGTTAGTAAATATATGTTAATATTAGACACCGTGTTATGTTCAAGAAAGATGCACCGTACAGTAAAATATATAAACGAAAACCAGATAGTGCGACACAATGAAAGGATTGTGTCCAATTAATTTATGGTGCTGTGCGTAAATAAATAAATAAATATAACTGAAGAACTACAATTTTAAACGTCGGATAAATTGATCCCTTTTCTTTATTTAGGTGAACTTAAAGTATGTCTTTAATGAAACTTTTCTTGAAAAACGTGCCACCAATCACGAGTAATTCATGTACGGATCGTTATGCCTCCCATAAAAGCATTAAAATACATTTATTCCTTATTAATGTCAGCAACTATGTGACTGTTTTAAAAAACCACATGAAAATTATGAATTTTTAGGTAGATGTATGTGGAAAGTAAATTAGAAGAGAGAAATATCGTAAGTTGCAAGATTTGGATTCGCACATTTGCCACGTTTATATCAGACACAACTGCCGGAAGACAAAACCGGATTTTGGGAACCATTTTTCTCTGTACTAATTACATGTTAAGGGATTAAGCAGTTCTGCTAAGCCCTGTCAAATATCGGTTTTCAGATCGTCAGTTGTTTTACAAAAAAGCATCTGCAAATCAGTTTTTCCAGTTTCCGATGTAAGCAGCATAATGGCTGTTTCGCTTGAATTAAATATCAGAGGTAGACAACTTCGTCCTTGGCCTAATATTTCTGCTTCTCTCTCGCTGCAAAAAATGTGACTCCGTCCAGATTAGCCGTAAAGTTTTCAAAGCAAAAAGTAACCTGACAACACAAGCACGTTTTAAAATTGAGAGTGAAAATTAATTGTGGGAGAGGAAAGTAAGCTAGAAACATATTCCCGGAATCGATATTGGAGTGTTTACATGAACAATCAGAAGGAAATCACGGAAAACTTAAATCTGGATAGGTGGGCTGAGAGTTGAATCTTCCTCCTTCTTAACACTAGTCCAGTGCCTCACCACTGGACCGCCTCTTTCGGTGTCAAATTCGAATTTTTAAAAATAAACCACCATTTAGTATTTCATTCCATACGACCTTACAGAATATTTCAGATTTTCATATTGTAAGCTGTTTATTACCTATCATTCTCAAATGCCACTTATATTTCAAACGGCAAAAAATATTTTCCGTTTAAATACAAGTTAGTAGTGCGGCGCAATGCGGGGGTCATTGCTGCGTTTTTATCTATGTGGTGTGAGTGCAGGGGCACGTTCTCTCATGCACAGTATTGTGAGTAGAGGAAAATAATCGTTATATGTATTCCTGCTGAAAATTACTGTGTGATCATGGAACATTTATTTACTAAGTCGTATTTACAGAAGCGAACGAAACTATTTACTTAGTTCTTAGCTGTTTATACGCGCATTATCTTGGGTATGCTACTGAAGAATGAAGGGAATGTTTCGTTTCTGTAACTGCATTTCTCTAGGGAACTCTTGCAGAAGGGTAATTCAATATGGTTTTTCAGCTCTCTTTCCTCTCTTAAGTGCGCGAACGCCCAGTGTTTCCAGACATCTGTTTCACACACATAGACCTCGCGATCGACCTATTTCAGAAAGCAAAATATGTCTGAAACTTAAGACGGCTGTCTCATTTAAATAATGTTCAAGTCAGATTAATGATTCTGTTATTAACTTTTACACTTAACGCATAAAAACAGAAGATGGGTGGACTGAGGGAAATTCACATGTCAATCAAAAAAATCTCTTGTATGTGAAATTAAAAGGATTGTGTGTGTGTGTGTGTGTGTGTGTGTGTGTGTGTGTGTGTGCAAGCGAGAGTGCGCGATTCACGGCATGCCTCACTAAAGTTAAGAAAGGAAGAGAAAAATCTAATACTACACCACATTACCACATATAAATAATCATTAATTCGCTCGAAGAATGATTGCTTTCCACTTCACTGTGAAATATCTCAGCCGTGTTATGCCCTCGTGCCTAACCCAAATCGTTACTGATTGGTGACACAATCAAGGAAGGCGGGCATGAAAGAAGGGAATGAGAAAAACAAGAACAATGAAAGAAACAGTAATGTTGCGAAGAATAGACATCAAGGACCTGAGACAGCTCGCATAAAATGACTCCAAAATTTATTGGTACGCGGATATTTTTGTTTCGTGTTATAAAGAAATACTAGAAAATTAGGCGACAAAAACATCTTCGACACCTATAATCGTTTTAAACTTTTATCTATTTATTCACTGACATATAAAAGTAAACACAGTAGCGTGCAAAACTTAAGGACGCAGTAACTTTCGCTTGATGTCTTTCTGCCAAGTAACATTGTTCGATGAAACTTGGACCATACATACTAATAACTGCTACAGTATAGTAAAGAAGGGTACTGAAACAGATGGGTAATGAGACGAACAGAAATAACGCTTTTATTTAGGCAATAATTATACTGCAGTAATGGCGATTCATGATCGTCCCCTGGTCATTACAATAGGTGGGAGATGGTTCTTGATAGGATGTGTGACCACCACGGACAGCAGTGTATGCTCTGCAACGTGATCCCACGCTGACCAAAAGGTTGAACTGCAGGACGTTCCATTCCCCACTAGCGCGGCTAACACGTCGGTGCACGTCCACGTGCTGCAGACCTTCTGCTCAATGCATTCCACGCGCGCTCAGTAGGATTTAAGTCGGGGCAACGAGAAGGCCAGTCCATTCGCCAAAGATGCTCTCTTTCCAAGACCTTCTCCAACTGAGTCATTCGATGAGGATGCGCATTGTCATTCATATTATTAATAGGTATAACGAGCATTCAAATCGTGGAGAGCAACAATTAACACTTAGAAATTTCGTGGCATGCGTCATTTTGGGGCAATTTCTATTTTTATTTTAGAAGTAATATTTGAAAGCTTAGTTTAAAGGAGGAGCGAAGCATTCTGTTTTGTTTGTCGAAGAGCGAGGAGTGGTAGTCAGTTGTATTCGGTTCGCCGGCCGGGGTGGCTGAGCGGTTCTAGGCGCTTCAGTCCGGAACCGCGTGACCGCTACGGTCGCAGGTTCGAATCCTGCCTCGGGCATGGATGTGTGTGATGTCCTTAGGTTAGTTAGGTCTAAGAAGTTCTAAGTTCTAAGGGACTGATGACCTCAGAAGTTAAGTCCCATAGTGCTCAGAGCCATTTTTGTATTCGGTTCGGTACTTCGTGTTCAATAAAAAAAGTCTCATTCGGACGCGTCACTTCTGAATTTGGAAGATAGCATATTTTCGATTACTGACCCACTGTAATTGAAATCTAGTTTGTGTACACCAAAGCACACATATATTTGACATGACAGATTTTACAGTGGATTATCGTTGCATCGGTTTGAGAGTTGACAGAACACTATTTTTTAAATCTTGGCTCTGAGTTATGTTTGAATCACACTTTCTTGTTTCTGCCAGATTGGGACAAATTAAATTTAAATATGGTGTGATATTGTTCCAAGTCAAGCATACGATATCTTACTCATCTTATTACATATACATAGTGTCCCTCCGGAGAGTCGTCAGGTGCGTTTTCTCAGGTCTTTCGGCAGATATTTGCAGTTAGTTTTTGCAGTACGTAGCTGGAGTACTCCAGCAACGACAGCACCGCCCTGGCTCGCACTGACCACAACCCCATACATCATCGCTGCTCAGTTGCTGTTGGAGTACTCGTTATTCTCCGTGTTTTACTGTCGATAAAACGAATATCGCACTACACTAATATGGGCCGCTCTATCAAATGAGAACGTAAAAATCCGCTTTAAAAATTATTTCGTTTGCAGCGGAAACTACTCAACGCTTTCCGTCGACACTCGGCGTCGCATGCAACATGTGATAAGCAGTATTTGTTTGGGTTGAGTTCAGCCACACATTGCAAAAACGCAATTGCAAATATCTGCCCAAAAACCAGAGAAAATGCGCCTGATGACTCTTAGGAGAGACACCCGGTATATATGGGCGTCACCCTGGGAAATCGTGTCGAGAATGTTAAAACCATTCAGGAAGTATAGGTTCACTGTTTTGTTCGAAGTTAACTGCATATCTGACTCAGTTTTTCCTCCATTTCTGAAATATTCCTTTAGAGCGCTGATTATTCTTCTACTCTCAAGAGTTGTGAGTTCTGTTTTAGGTCGCATTTATATGGGTACAGCTTCCATCAGAGGCTGATATGGAAATGATAGCCCCAGTTCATCGTCTAGTGGCTAGCGTCGCTGGCTTTAGATCGCGGTGTCCGAGACTCGATTCCCGTTCGTGTCTGAGAGTTTCTTCGCTCGGGGACTGGGTGATTGTGCTGTCCTCACGATTTCGTGTTATATTCATCGACGTGCAAGCCTCCAAAGTGGAACGAAACAGAAAGTTTTACACCATGCGGCCAGACAGACCCAGGCGGGGTCTCCTGGGCGGTAATACCATAGATCATTTCATTTCATTTTACGAAGATGATTGTTGCCATACGAAAAGTACTGCGTACAGTTGCGCAACTTCCAATTTCACACTGCTCGTAACTACTAACGCCAGCCAGTATGTCTCATGGCTGTGGCTAAAATAGGTGGACTCCAACAGTTATTTTCTAGCGGTTAAACAAAGCATATGAAATCGTGGCAATAGATCTTGTATGCATCGTAGTAATGCACATGAAGAAGGGTTTAGTGTTCTTCTTATTGAATACTGGACCGAGAATCGACTTTGTTTTCAAATGCCCTCAGCTCTTAATGCAATTATTGGTCTTAATTTATTCGGCGAGGCAACTGAACTGCACGGCAGGGCCGTCCGAGAATTCGGCTCGCGAGCTGTGCCCTGCCGCGAGTGCCACAGCATTCAGCCACGTTGCACATTTCCCGCACCACCACCACGACACGCTGTCTCAGCACGAGGACGGGGAAAAGGAGGGAACTGCGAAAGGGCTGCACTTCGTACGACTAGGTTTTGTATTTCACGTTTTGCAACAACATAGATCACAAGCAAAACAAATTTTCGGTAATATTTAATAATTTTGAAACGGTGAAGACATAATATAATTTTTGTCTGGTACAAAATGTCGGCATACAGACAGCCACAGAGAGTTTCACAGATTTTCACACTCAGGGTGCCAGGTAATCGTGACTTATTTGGTCTCATATTAAAAAAGTCTTTTACACAAATATTTCGATCGAAATATTATAGCACCTTTGCAACCTCATTGGCTGGCTCTGAGCACTATGGGACTTAACATCTATGGTCATCAGTCCCCTAGAACTTAGAACTACATGTGCTGGTGCGCAGATGCCCTTTCAGCTAAAATGGCAAACGGTCTCGAAAACAGAGTAAGGTTGACAGTTTCCTCAAACCAATAAGGAAACTATTCTCGTAATTTTTTCGAGGCCACAATGAATTATTAAAACCTCACGTTTTCCTTAACGGCAGTGAGCTTAGGCAACTGGAGTATGTCCGTCAGAAAGTGTTTCTTCCATAACGCGATTTTCTTTTTCAGTGCATCCTCATCAAATCAGAAAGAAGTTGTTTCTCACCTTCCAGTCGCTTACTAGAGCCAGTCTACAGTCGAGTTGACTTAAAATGCGAGGTCTGCAATCCATTTTTGATGTTTTAATTTTCGTTCCTGCACTCCTTTCTCCGTCATAAATTCGACACTAGCGGATTTTAAATCGAAAAACCGTTCCAGGCGTGCTCCTCGACTTAACCAATGAAATTTGTAGCAATTGCTCCAATTTGGCACCATATTCCCCAGGAAAACGTCCGACAATTTTATCAGTCAATGCCTAGGCGACTAACTGATTGCACATGGGCCAGAAGTGGACTAAAGCACTCTTGACTTGCTCAGTTTGTGAAACTCTTCCTCCAGAGTAAATCACTCAATTTTTCTGAAATTGTAATTATTCGATTGTCTATAGATGTACATCACATCTACACATTTCCAACCTCTTCGGATAAATCCTTCGCGATGCGTCTTTTTTTTTTTTTATTAGCTCTGAGCATTATGGGACTTTAACATCGGAGGTCATCAGTCCCCTAGAACTTAGAACTACTTAAACCTAACTAACCTAAGGACATCACACACATGCATGCCCGAGGCAGGATTCGAACCTGCGACCGTAGCGGCCGCGCGGTTTCAAACTGTGCCGGTCGGAGTGGCCGAAAGGTTCTAGGCGCTACAGTCTGGAACCGCGCGACCACTACGGCCGCAGGTTCGAATCCTGCCTCGGGCGTGAATGTGTGTGATGTCGTTGGGTTAGTTAGGTTTAAGTAGTTCTAAGTTCTAGGGGACTGATGACCATAGATGTTAAGTCCCATAGTGCTCAGAGCCATTTGAACCATTTTGCTCCAGACTGTAGCGCCTAGAACCGCTCGGCCACTCCGGCCGGCCTATTTTTTATTATTTTATTTTTTGCCTTAGAGCATGAAAGTGGTCCATTCACTCGGTGGCAGCTGATTTCTTAGTAACGTTCAACGTGTTCCGTTAATGTGGTGCTCATTTTTCCATTCAAATGGAATAAACCTCTCCAGTTACTTCTAGACATTAAGTATTCAATCAGGTTAGCACCCACATGGCAGACCACTGAATCAGAAGAGTACCTGGAGGTAGCGCTTTAGTGAGCACTCGTATTGGCATAGTGACTAACAAATTCGATATTTTTTTTCAAATTACAAATGCAGTATTTTTTGAAAATTTTCCGTTGTAGCTACACTATTTGATAAAAAGTATGGAATACATATTAGGGGACGTTAATAAGGGGTATGTCCACCCTTAGCCTTTATGTTGGCTGGGAACACTTTTAATGAAATGTCTGAATATGTATATGGAGGAATGAAAGCCCGGTCTTCCTCAAGAGCCAAAATCAGAGATGTTATTGGTGTTGGACACTGGGAACTGGAACGAAATCTAGGCTCTGACTCATTCCGAAGTGTTCTATTATATTAAGGTCGGGACTCCAGGTAGACCAGTCCATTTGAGGAATATTACTGTCCATAAACCATTGCCTTACAGATGCTGCTCTATGGCACGGTGCTTTGTTATGCTGAAACAAACAACCATCGTGTCCGAACTGTTTCTCTATTGAACGTATTACTAAGTGCTGTAAAATGTGTTCTTAACTTTCCTCACCGAGCGTTTTCTTAAGCGCAACAAGGGGCTTACATCCCAGGCACGAAAAACACCCCCATACCGCAACACCACCTCCTCTGCACTTCACTGTCGGCACTACACACGATGGCAGGAAACGTTCTCCAGGCATTCGCCAGACCTAAAACCTTCGATCGGATTGCCACAGGGTATAGCGTGATTCGTCATTCCAAATCAGTCCTCTCCGTCGTCCACTGTCTAGTGAGGTAACTGTTTACACCACTTCGAGGCTCGCTTAGCAGCGACTACAGAAATGTGTGACTTATGAGGAGCTGCCCGACCATTGCGATCCATTGTTTTCAACTCCCTGCACACACTTATTGTGTTGCACTTTGTAACTCACAAGTGATTTTTTCCGCTGATTTTGTGAGATGTTTTACAACTACCTGCGGAATACTGGACGGTCCCTGTCCGTCAGCACGTGAGGTTTGCCTTGTCTCGGTTGAGCTGTACTCGTTCCTTCGCGTTTTCATTTCTCAGTCACATCCTCAGCAGGCGACTGGGGCGTGTGTAGAGGGGTTGAAACGTCTCTGATGGGTTTTTCACTCAGGTGTCCTCCAAAGACTAGTCCTCGTTCGAAGTCATTGAGGTCTGCTGATGTACCCATTCGGCTTCTCTGTGGACAACACAATACTTCCCGCCTGCTTTTATAGTTCTGGGTGCGACTCTTGTGACATCTAGTGGTCAATTCTGCATTACGTAGGTGTGACCGGACAATTTTACCAGATAGTGTATGCGTGCAAGTATGGACATACACTTAACGAAAGAACTAATTTATGTCTTAACCGTCTATGAGAAAATGATGTTTGTCAAATCATTTGGCTACTTTGTGAATTAAGACGACACATGTAATGACAGGAACGTGTAAGTGAGCAAGGTTTGAGAGACTGGTGTTAATGTGTGGCGCACACACACGGTTCGCCTGGCACAGTCTTAGACTATGACGAACACTTGTGCAGTGTAGCCTAAGTTTCTGTTTGTGCTGTTATTGATCAGTATGGAAGTTAAAGGCAGAGGGGGTGATAAACCAGTTATCGACGAGCATCTCGTTCTACTTGAATCGTATAAGGGGTTTTTCGTCTTACGAACAGATCACCCACTGTGTTTCACTCCTCGGGATACCGCTGAAGAAATGGGATTTAACGTGGGTCAGTGTCGCACACTACGGTGATTGTGAAATCGTGACCCTCTAGCTCTCTCGTGGGTCACTTGCTGCGAGCAACAGTTTGTTCCACTGCCGAGATGTGGACCGGCTAGCTCCATCACACTTCCGTCTCGTTGCCGCCTTGTCTGCTTGGGCAACCAGACATAAACAGCACTGACAATCGAGTGTTTGCAATTAAGCGCCGGCCGCGGTGGCCGTGCGGTTCTAGGCGCTCCAGTCCGGAGCCGCGCTGCTGCTACGGTCGCAGGTTCGAATCCTGCCTCGGGCATGGGTGTGTGTGATGTCCTTAGGTTAGTTAGGTTTAAGTAGTTCTAAGTTCTAGGGGACTAACGACCACAACAGTTGAGTCTCATAGTGCTCAGAGCCATTTGAACCTTTTTTTTTTTTTTTTTGCAATTAAGCTTTATCTTGTTCTCTTTTTCCAGTGGAATATGCTTCGTCGAGAGCTGGTTTCAGCAGTTACCAGGTTATTTATTTGTACGAATAGTATTTAGCTGCATACTATTCACGAGTTTTTATCGCTATCAAAAATGAGTAAGAAAACAATAACTGTCGCAGCACTTATGAATCCTCAACTAAATAACAGTTTGTACAATTGATGGATTACGGCCATACAAACGAATAAGATTCAGTGGATTTGCTTCTGGCTCCCAGTGAAAAAGCGTATTCTGCTGGACCTAGAAGGCATCAGTCAGCCTGTCGCTACAGGATTTTCAGGTCTGCTGACTTGGAAGCTCTGTCAACCCTGGCCGGCGAGGCTGGAGGCTTCCGCTCTCAGTGCCCCGTACCGGCGTTCTTGAACTGTCTACTGGCTGCCGATGACGCGCGCTCACACAGTCTCTTCGTATCAATTCCGCCAGTGGCTAGTCCAAACTGACGATACAGCGGTATTTAGTAGCCATCACATTTGCCAGCAGACGCTGCAGAAAGGCCTTTTTGTGGTAACGAAGCAGCGACATCGAGCAATTTCAAACTAACGCAGTCTTTTAGAGAGTCTCACACAGTAACTTTATGTTTTGTGTAAAAGTGATTGAATAATTAGAAAATATCACGAACAATGAATGTCTAAGTCATGAAAGTATTATAATAGGAAAAATAACCAAATAGCCAACAACTTCAAAAATGGTTCAAATGGCTCTGAGCACTATGGGACTTAACATCTGAGGTCATCAGTCCCCTAGAACTTAGAACTACTTAAACCTAACTGACCTAAGGACATCACACACATCCATGCCCGAGGCAGGATTCGAACCTGCGACCGTAGCGGTCGCGCGGTTCCAGACTGAAGCGCCTAGAACCGCTCGGCCACACCGGCTTCCACTTCAGCGACATATTTATATTTATATAAACTGTTTTACGGACTTTACTGAGGTATCTACATCTACTTGATATAAATCTGCACGTATATCTACATGTGCGTGATTACTCTGCAATTCGCAATGAAGTACCTGGCAGAGGGATTTTCTACCATTCCATCCTTGAATGGCAAAGGAAAAAAGAACACTTCAATCTTTCCGTGTGAGCCCTGATTTGTCTTATTTTGTTATTATAATCATTCCTCCCTATATAGATGGGCTCCAACCAGATATTTTCACACTCTGAGGACAAAGTTGGTGACTGAAATTTCACGACAAGATCCTGGCGCAACGAAAATTGCCTTTGCTTTATTGATTGGCACTCAATTCGCGTATCATATCCGTGGTTCCCGCTCCCTTATTCAACGATAATACAAAAGGCGCTGCCCTTCTTTGCGCTTTTTCGATGTCATCCGTCAGTACCACCTGATGCGGATCCCACACCGCACAGCAATACTCCAGAAGAGTGCGGACAAGCTTACTCTAAGCAGCCTCTTTAGTAGTCCTATAGGATTTTCTAAGTGTTGACCAATAAATCCCACTCTTCAGTTTGCTTTCCCCACAAGATTATCTACGCAATCGTTCCAATTTAAGTTATTCGTAGTTGTAATCGCTGAATTGACAGCCTTTAGATTCTTGTGATTTATCGTGTAATCGATATTTAGCGAATTTCTTTTAATAGTCATGTGGATGAGTGCACACGTTTCATGATTTACAGTCACTTGTCATTTTTCACACAATACAGATATCTTGCCTAAATCATTTTGCAATTGGTTTAGGTCATGTGATAGTTTCCAAGACGGTAAACACAACATCATATGCAACAATCTAAGAGGGCTTCTCAGATTATCCCCTAAGTCGTTTATGTAGATATAGAACAGCAGAGGGCCTATAACATTTCCAGGGGAGCGCCAGGAGTCACTTCTGTTTTACTTGATGACTTTTCGTCAGTTACTACGAACTGTGAGCTTTCTGACAGAAATTCACGAACCGAGTGGCACAACTGAGACGATTCTCCACAGGTACGCAATTTGATTAGAAGCCGCTTGTGAGGCACTGTGTCAAAAGCCTCCTGGAAATTTAAAAATATGGAATGAATTTGACGTCTCCTGTCGATAACATGGCATAGTTGTAAGAATAAAGAGCTAGCTGTGTTTCAGAGAAACGATATTTTCTGAATCCGTGTTGGCTGTTTGTCAATAAATAGTTTTCGTTGAGGTAACTCATAATGTTCGAACATGGCATAAGTACATAAATCCTACTCTAACTCGTCGTCAGCGATATGGGTCTGTAATTCATTAGATTACTCCTATTTCCTTTCTTGGGTATTGGTGTGACTTGTGCAATTTTCCAATCTGTAGGTACGCATCTTTCGACGAGCGAGCGGTTGTATATGACTGTTACGTATGGAGCTATTGCATCAGAATACTCTGAAATGAACCTGATTGGTATACAGTCCGGACAGGAGGCCTTTATTAAGTGATTTATGCTGCTTCGCTACCTCGAGGATATCGGCTTTTAAGTTACTCATGTTTGCAGTTGTTTTTGATGCGAATTCTTGAATATTTACTTCACCTTCTTCGGTGAAGGAATTTCGGAAGGTTGTATTTAGTAAATAGTGGAACTGTCATTAGCAACATCACCATTGTTGCCGCGCAGTGAAATTAGCGATTGTGGGTTGCCGCTGGTGTAATTTACATACGACCAGATCTCTTTGGGTTTTCTGTCAGATTTCGAGACAGATTTTCATTGTGGGAACTATTAAAAGTATCTCGCACTGAAGTTCGCGCTGAATTTCGAGCTTCTGTAAAACATCACCAATCCTGAGGGTTTTGCGTTCTTTAAAATTTGAGAATTTTTTTGCGTTGTTTCTGCAACAGTGTTCTGACCTGTTTGGTGTACCGTGAGAGATCAGTATTCCAAATGAGGGGAAGAAAGCCAGTGTGCACTCTAAGGGTGGAGTCATTGCAGACGTGAAACGGGTCCTTCCGGTTGCCATGAAGAGCACGGGGTGCAGCCAACTGCAGGTGGTGGCTCGCGTCGGAGTCGCTTCTTGTTTCCTACCAGTAAAGAGAAGAGTGTTACTTCCTTTATAAGTGCTTGAATCTATTGAATGATGCCATTTCGTAAGCAGACTGGACATGCCTAATAGAGATCACACTAATACCGCGTCACACTGTCTCTAGCCTTGATAATGGGCTCAATCAGGCAAGGAAGGGAGTCCACAATTTTATTCACGAATACCATATCAATATGAAGCCGCGGATTCAGTCGCCCGTTGACCCGCCTAGTGTGGCTGTTTGAGATAACACAACGAAAGACGCAGCTTTAACGTTCAAGAAACCGTTCACGCAGGAGAATCGTTCAAATATACCAGCATTTGACCATCTCACAGTCTCCCGTATGGACTACATAGTAATAAGCATCCCTGGCGTAGAGAGAAAACTAAAAGATTAGAGAGCAAATAAATGACCACGTTCGGATGGAGTCCCAGTTCGATTTTACAAAGAGTACTCTACAGCTTTGGCTCTTTACCTAGGTTGCATTTATCATGAATCTCTCGCCCAGCAGAAAGCCCCAGGCGACTGGAAAAAAGCGCGGACGACTCCAGTATATAAGAAGGGTAAAAGAACGGACCCGCAAAAGTACAGACCAGTGTCCTTACCTTCTCTTTGCTGCAGAATCGTTGAACATATTCTCAGTTGAATATAATAAACTTTCCTGTGACTGAGAAGCTTATGTCCACGATTCAGCATGGTTTTAGGCAGCATCGCTCGTGCGAAACTCATGTTGCCCTTTTCTCACAGGATATACTGCGCACTACGGATGAAGGGCAAAACGCAGATGACATTTTTCTAGATTGCCGGAAAGCATTTGAGACGGTGCCTCATTGCAGGCCATTGACGAAGGTACGAGCATATGGAATAAATTCACAGACATGTGAGTGCCTCGAAGACTTCTTAAATAATAGAAAGCAGTACGTTGTCCTCGACGGCGAGTGTTCAGAGACAATGATATCGTTATGAGTGCTCCAGGAAAGTGTGGTAGGACCGCTGTTGTTCTCTATATACATGAATAATTTGGCGGACAGGGTGGGCAGCAACCTGCGGTTGTTTGCAGATGATGCCGTGGTGTACGGTAAGGTGTCGAAGTTGAGTGAGTGTGGGAAGATACATGACGATTTGGACAAAATTTCCAGTTGATGTGATGAATGGCAGCTAGCCCTAAATGTGGAAAAATGTAAGCGGAAGCGCATGAGTAGGAGGATCAAAACTTTAACGTTCGGAAACAGTATTAGTAGTGTCCTGCTTGACACAGTCACGTCGTTTAAATATCTCGGCGTAACGTTGCAAATGCATATGAGATGGAACGAGCATGTTAGAACTGTGGTGGGGAAGGCGAATGGTCGACTTCGGTTTATGGGAGAAGTTTAGGAAAGAGTGGTACGCCTGGTGAGACCTGTTCTTGAGTAGTGCTCGAGTGTTTGGGATCTGTACCAGGTCGGATTGAAGGAAGACATCGAAGCGGTGCAGAGGCACACTGCTGGATCTGTTACCGGCGGGCTAGAACAACACGGGAGAAACTTCGGGAACTCAAATGGGAATCCCTGGAGGGAAGGCGACGTTCTTTTCGAGAAACGCTACGGAGAAAATTTAGAGCACCGGCATTTAAAGCTGATTGCCCAACGAATCTGTTGCCTCGAACATACATTGCGCGTAAGGACCACGAAGATAAGATACGAGAAATTAGAGCTCTATTTGCGAGTGGAACAGGAAAGGAAATGTCTAGTAGTGGTACAGGGTACCCTCCGCCACGCAGCGTACGGTGGCTTGCGGAGTAACTATGTACATGTAGAATTAATGATTAGATCTCAGGTTCCAATTTGCGAGGATATATACTGCTACATTTCACCCGCTGTTTCATAGAATCAGGGACGATGTGCAGTTTTCTTTCATTTCTTTAATTGGCTTTCGGGTCGTGCTCATGCAACAAACTCAGTAGTAGAAAGACGATACGACAGCGTATTGGAGACGATTTTCTTGTTAGTAACGACAATACAAACGTAAGGACAACAGAACAACCAGTCCCCAAGCGGAGAATATCTCCGACCCGGGCCGCGCGGGGTAGCCGTGCGGTCTTAGACGTCTTGCCACGGTTCTCGCGGCTCCCCCCCGTCGGAGGTTCGAGTCTTCCGTAGAGCATGGGTGTGTGTGTTGTCCTTAGCGTGAGTTAGTTTAAGTTAGATTACGTAGTGCGTAAGCCTAGGGACCGATGACCTCAGCAGTTTGGTCCCATAGTCCTTACCACAAATTTCCAAATTTTTTCTCCAGCCTGGACACGAATCGAACCCGGGTCCGTGGGCAGCCTTATGTGCCGCTGTGAGCAACGCCTTTCGTGCGGTAAACGACTCCAATACGTCCACTGCATGCAACTGCCTTCCCAGCGTTCATTCGCAAACGGACTGAGATGGACCTACATTCACCGACAGCAGCAAATTGTGTCGGGTTTGAGAAATATTTTCACTGACAAGGCGCAAGACTTGGCAGCGCTCCCTGTCGGTTAGTACCCTTTTACGACCACAGTTCTTATGTCGTGTTACTGCGAGTGGTGCACCACTTGTTGTGGACACGTAGGTCGGTCTGCGTTCATACACCCACAAATCGTATAGCTACAATCGCGGTGTGGTCATGCGTACATCCACACACTATAGTTCCTTTCTGTCATTCTACCCCGTCACTATGTCGATCCATCTTACTGCACTGTTTCCAAACAACCGACACACTATTCCACTGCCAGGCCTTACATCAGATCACGTTACTGCCACATTTTCGACTAATGTTCCGTCCGCATACATTTTCATAATATCTACTAAGGTCCACATTTTTTAGTTTTGGGAAGTAAGATCTTCTGGCACCTCTCTTCATCTCGGATCGTCAACAATTTATATACTTTTTGCTTCTGTAATTGAATTGCCGGTGCATCATTTTTGTTATTTGCAATCGATCGGTTATGCTAGTAAAACCTAAAATATCGATTTACGTTGCTTACAATCGATGTTTCGATTTGGATGTGTGGATGCAACCATTTGATGGATTGTCTTGCTTTAAGTGGCTTGATTTTGCAGATGTATTATCGACTTATGTGGAAGAAACTATCATATTTTTTGTTGGATAAAAATACTGAAATTGGCGATGAAAAGTGTTCTGATCAATTTTCAAACAGAAAAAAAAAATCATAACCGTATGTGTTGGAAATCTGAACCAAGCCAGAAGAAATATTTCAAGCAAATTGAGTCATGTACTAGTGAGGAACAGTTTCGTGAATTAAAATCACGCAGTTCTTCTTCGCACCGAGCGAGGTGGCACAGTAGATAGCACACTGGACTGCCATTCGGGAGAACGACGTATCAAACCCGCGTCCGGCCATCCAGATTTAGTTTTCCGTGATCTCGCTAAATCGCTCTAGGCAAATGCCGGGATGGTAACTCTGAAAGGCCACAGCCGATTTCCTTCCCCATCCTTGACGCAATCCGAGCTTGTGCTCCGTCTGTGATGAACTCGATGTCGACGGGACGTTAACCCCAATCATCCTTTCTTCCTTCCTCTTTGCAGTACCAGCCTATAACGTTTGAGTTGAGGGGTTGTTCTCCTTAATACAGTCACAGTGGACAAAGGAGAGAAATAGTCTCACAGTTGAATCTGTAAAAGGGATTGCAATGGTAAAACTTGATTTTAGGCTTCTGAATTGCAAAAACTTTTTTAAATATTTGTGTCAACAAAAGGAACTCTTAAGAAAGATTTGGTCCAATGAAAAATCTACATAGGATAAGGGATCTAAAAGTAGTTTAGGTATGTGCAATGCGTGTAATATTTTTATCTTTTTATTTCTCATGTAATGAATGTAAAATATGGGAAGTGTCCTCTTTTTGCATTCCAAAATATGGTAACGCTAAGTTCCACACCATCTACAGCACTCCACTTAGAAATTATCAGTGCGCTCTTTTAAGAGGAGGTGACTAATATTTTTTCCGATGATAGTATTTCCGCTGGTTATTACCTAGAGGCTGTTGCATTTCGTGACTAACTCGAATTGTTACATACTAATATTCGTAATATTATGCTCTAAATCATTAATATTGCTAAATGGCAAGTAGCGGTCATGAGATACATGTGGAAGTCGGTGAAGAGCGTGCTGGATTTAGTGCTGGTGGTGCGTTGCTTGCTGTGAGGAAGTGTCCACTGTGCTCTGGTCCTTGCACGAGAGAGATAAGGGGAACCGTGTTTGCAGTTCATCTGCTCCGTTAGCCACTGATTGGTCCCGGTTCCCTGTAGCACATTGGCAGAATCGTGCTGCTCTAGACTCCTGCGAAGTATTTTCCGGTGAAGGACGTTCACTACTGTTTTCACCTTCCAGTGAGATGAAGCCTGTAAGGGGGGACACCCGAGAAAAGTATTTTCCAGTGTAGTAAGTTCATTGCCAACCACTCACCTTACAATGAGGAAGCAACCTGTAAAAGGGGGCCTGAGCTCCACATACTACGATATGGTGCGAGAGACGACAGCGGGGCGTTCGTTTTACGCCGCGTACTGGTCTTCTACACGTAAGGAAGCAGGATTTATCATACTACTTTGAAATCGCACGATTCAGTTAACTCCCAAACACTAGTGAAAAATTACGGTGGAGTGAGTGAACGTCGGTTTCAGAGTATGATCTACAGATGTGGCTTACAATAGGAAAGCAGTGCTACTCTGTCACGGAAGGTTCTGTTTAACACTTGGCCATAAATTTTATGGAAAACTTTGCAAAAAAAATGTGTGTGGAAACGTATGGGACCTAATTGCTAAGGTCATCAGTCCCTAAGCTTACACACTACTTAACCTAAAATATACTAAGGGCAAACACACACACACACACGCCCGAGGGAGGACTCGAACCTCCGCCGGGACCAGCCGCACAGTCCATGACCGCAGCGCCCTTGACCGCTCGGCTAATCCCGCGTGGCGGAAAACTTTGCAAATTTTGGTGCGGTCACATAGGGAAATAATGGGAAAGATAAATAATTTACTGAAATACAAGTTCCATAGTAGGGAAAAAAACTGTTTTTGACGAAGTTTCCCCTTGCGAAGGAGATTCATTCTAGTAGACCCGTAAACCATAGATTTGATGTGAACTGCACTACGGTCATTGAAAAATCTTCCTAGAATACGTAGAAGAGCCACTGTAGATGATGGCTCTGAATATACATGGTGGTCCATTGATCGTGACCGGGCCAAATATCTCACGAAATAAGCGTCAAACGAAAAAACTACAAAGAACGAAACTCGTCTAGCTTGAAGGGGGAAACCAGATGGCGCTATGGTTGGCCCGCTAGATGGCGCTGCCATAGATCAAGCTGATATCAACTGTGTTTTTAAAAAATAGGAACTTCCATTTTTTATTACATATTCGTGTAGTACGTAAAGAAATATGAATGCTTTAGTTGGACCACTTTTTTCGCTTTGTGATAGATGGCGCTGTAATAGTCACAAACGTGTAAGTACGTGGTATCACGTAACATTCCGCCAGTGCGGACGGTATTTGCTTCGTGATACATTACGCGTGTTAAAATGAACTGTTTACCAATTGCGGAAAAGGTCGATATCGTGTTTATGTATGGCTATTGTGATGAAAATGGCCAATGGGCGTGCGCTATGTATGCTGCTCGGTATCCTGGACGACATCATCCAAGTGTTCGGATCGTGCACCGGATAATTACGTTATTTAAGGAAACAGGAAGTGTTCAGCCACATGTGAAACGTCAACCACGACGTGCAACAAATGATGATGCCCAAGTAGGTGTTTTAACTGCTGTCGCGGCTAATCCTCACATCTGTAGCAGACAAATTGCGCGATAATTGGGAATCTCAAAAACGTCGGTGTTGAGAATGCTACATCAACATCGATTGCACCCGTACCATATTTCTATGCACCAGGAATTGCATGGCGACGACTTTGAACGCCGTGTACAGTTCTGCCACTGGGCACAAGAGAAATTATGGGACGATCACAGATTTTTTGCACGCGTTCTATTTAGCGACGAAGCGACATTCACCAACAGCGGGAACGTAAACCGGCATAATATGCACTATTGGTCAACGGAAAATCCACGATGGCTGCGACAAGTGGAGCATCAGCGACCTTGGCGGGTTAATGGATGGTGCGGCATTATGGGAGGAAGGATAATTGGCCCCCATTTTATCGATGACAATCTAAATGGTGCAATGTATGCTGATTTCCTACGTAATGTTCTACCGATGTTACTATAAGATGTTTCACTGCATGACAGAATGGCGATGTACTTCCAACATGATGGATGTCCGGCACATAGCTCGCGTGCGGTTGAAGCGGTATTGAATAGCATATTTCATGACAGGTGGATTGGTCGTCGAAGCACCATACAATGGCCCGCACGTTCACCGGATCTGACGTCCCCGGATTTCTTGCTGTGGAGAAAGTTGAAGGATATTTGCCATCGTGATCCATCGACAACGCCTGACAACATGCGTCAGCGCATTGTCAATGCATGTGCGAACATTACGGAAGGCGAACTACTCGGTGTTGAGAGGAATGTCGTTACACGTATTGCGAAACGCATTGAGGTTGACGGACATCATTTTGAGCATCTATTGCATTAATGTGGTATTTACAGGTAATCACGCTGTAACAGCATGCGTTCTCAGAAATGAAAGTTCACAAAGGTGCATGTATCACATTGGAACAACCGAAATAAAATGTTCAAACGTACCTACGTTCTGTATTTTAATTTAAAAAACCTACCTGTTACCAACTGTTCGCCTAAAATTGTGAGCCATATGTTTGTGACTATTACAGCGCCATCTATCACAAAGCGAAAAAAGTGGTCCAACTAAAACATTCATATTTCTTTACGTACTACACGAATATGTAATAAAAAATGGGGGTTCCTATTTTAAAAAACGCAGTTGATATCGGTTTAACCTATGGGAGCGCCATCTAGCGGGCCAACCATAGCGCCATCTGGTTTCCCCCTTCAAGCTGGACGAGTTTCGTTCTTTGTTGTTTTTCGTTTGACGCTTATTTCGTGAGATATTTGGCCCGGTCACTATCAATGGACCACCCTGTATAATTTTTACCAGAATGTAACATATGTCCCTCCCAGATTGCAGAGAGCTCTCTAATAGTTAATGCTAGGTGAAAAGTGTTCGGTAGTTGTTTCTGGTACTCCTATGGCACCGACTATTTCATTTCCTATTGTCCGCAGCTCGTGGTCGTTCGGTAGCGTTCTCGCTTCCCACGCCCGGGTTCCAGGGTTCGATTCCCGGCGGGGTCAGGGATTTTCTCTGCCTCGTGATGACTGGGTGTTGTGTGCTGTCCTTAGGTTACTTAGGTTTAAGTAGTTCTAAGTTCTAGGGGACTGATGACCATCGATGTTAAGTCCCATAGTGCTCAGAGCCATTTGAACCATTTTTGAGTCATTTCATATTGCACACTTGCTCAACGTTATTTTCTGTCGTTTCGATCGGTTACAATAGCTGGGAATCTTTCACGAGGATCATCTTGAAGTGCATTATGGGACGTTGGAATTCAGTCACCCATTTCTGAATGAATGCTGTGACTATACTCTTAAAAAAAGATCGTACTGAGACTGTTTCATTCATTTTAATGACAAACCAACACAACTAGAGAACTTAATTGATAATATTAAAAATAAAATTGAAATCAGACTCGTGTTCCTGCTCAACAGTCACCAAATGAACAAAAACGGAACTGACATTATTATCAATGCCGTCTTTTTGATAGACCGAGAATTTTTCTCTTTGCCTTCGTACTGTTCATTTGTACTGAAATGTGCCGTTTGTTTAATGCAAGCTTGTATCTACATCTACACGCGTACTTTGCAGTTAACACAAAACCTTTTTAGAGGATCGGTGAACACCTTTCAGCCTATTAATCGACTGCACCATTCTCAAATAACGCGTGGGAAAAATGATCTCCTAAATCTTGCCGTTCGAATTCTAACTTGTCTTATTTTATTATGATAATCACTTCACCCTATGCAGGCAGCAGTCAGCGAGATATTTTCGCATTCGGAGGAGGAAGTTGGCGACTGAAATTTCATGAAAATCTCTCGCCACAACGAAAAACGCCTTTGTTTTAATCATTGCCAGCCCAACTCACATATCATATTCGTTTCACTCCCTCCACTATTTCACGATAATACAAAACGAGTTGCCCTTCGTTGACTTTTTTCGATGTCCTTCGTCAGTCCTATTTGCTAAGGATTCCACATCGTGTGGCAATACTCCAGAAGAGGACGGACAAGGCTTATGTAGGGAGTCTCTTCAGTAGACTTGTTACATCTTCTGGGTGCAGTATTTGATTCGCTTTTCACACTTGTTTGTTATGTCACGGCTCTAATTTAAGTTTTTCGCAGTTGTAATCCGTAGATATTTCATTGAATCGACAACCTTTAAATTGAAACTTCCTGGCAGATTAAAACTGTGTGCCCGACCGAGACTCGAACTCGGGACCTTTGCCTTTCGCGGGCAAGTGCTCTACCATCTGAGCTACCGAAGCACGACTCACGCCCGGTACTCACAGCTTTACTTCTGCCAGTACCTCGTCTCCTACCTTCCAAACTTTACAGAAGCTCTCCTGCGAACCTTGCAGAACTAGCACTCCTGAAAGAAAGGATAATGCGGAGACATGGCTTAGCCACAGCCTGGGGGGTGTTTCCAGAATGAGATTTTCACTCTGCAGCGGAGTGTGCGCTGATATGAAACTTCCTGGCTGATTAAAACTGTGTGCCCGACCGAGACTCGACCTCGGGACCTTTGCCTTTCGCGGGCAAGTGCTCTACCATCTGAGCTACCGAAGCACGACTCACGCCCGGTACTCACAGCTTTACTTCTGCCAGTACCTCGTCTCCTACCTTCCAAACTTTACAAAAGCTCTCCTGCGAACCTTGCAGAACTAGCACTCCTGAAAGAAAGGATACTGCGGAGACATGGCTTAGCCACAGCCTGGGGGATATTTCCAGAATGAAATTTTCACTCTGCAGCGGAGTGTGCGCTGATATGAAACTTCCTGGTAGCTCAGATGGTAGAGCACTTGCCCGCGAAAGGCAAAGGTCCCGAGTTCGAGTCTCGGTCGGGCACACAGTTTTAATCTGCCAGGAAGTTTCTTATCAGCGCACACTCCGCTGCAGAGTGGAAATCTCATTCTGGAACCTTTAAATTGATCGTGTAACCGAAATTTAATAGGTTTTTTAGTACTTGACCGCGAAAGGCAAAGGTCCCAAGTTCGAGTCTCGGTCGGGCACACAGTTTTAATCTGCCAGGAAGTTTCTTATCAGCGCACACTCCGCTGCAGAGTGGAAATCTCATTCTGGAACCTTTAAATTGATCGTGTAACCGAAATTTAATAGGTTTTTTAGTACTTGACCGCGAAAGGCAAAGGTCCCAAGTTCGAGTCTCGGTCGGGCACACAGTTTTAATCTGCCAGGAAGTTTCTTATCAGCGCACACTCCGCTGCAGAGTGGAAATCTCATTCTGGAACCTTTAAATTGATCGTGTAACCGAAATTTAATAGGTTTTTTAGTACTCCTGTATATGACTTCGCCGGCCGGAGTGGCCGAGCGGTTCTAGGCGCTACAGTCTGGAACCGCGCGACCGCTACGGTCGCAGGTTCGAATCCTGCCTCGGGCATGGATGTTTGTGATGTCCTTAGGTTAGTTAGGTTTAAGTAGTCCTAAGTTCTAGGGGACTGATGACCTCAGAAGTTAAGTCCCATAGTGCTCAGAACCATTTGAACCATTTTTGTAAATGACTTCGCAGATTTTATTTATTTATGAAATAAATATTACTGCTGGAGTCACTGTTTACTTACATTTGTTAGAGCACGCGGTCGACAGTATGTTGCCATGATCAGATGCATTACAGTTACATGTTCTTTAATATCATGTGTGATTAAGAGTATTTGTTGGGTGTGTCAGTGAAGCTATGTGCCGAAATTTAATCCTGTACAGAAAAATTCATTTGTATGTTTAACTCATTTCACGAATGTCTTTACTAACATTTTTGCTGGAAATTGATTTGTGTAGCCCACAGAGTACAGTAGTAAATACAGAATCATCACTTGACACTGCCACTTTCAGATGTTTACATTCCAAAGGCTTTTAACAGTTAAAATGAACTTATTTCAGTACCAGAGGTAGTACAAGCAATGGAAATACATTATTTTTACATAAGCTTATTTATACTATGCCGTATAGTAAACAATATGATTATTTGTTATTTCTTGTTTACTCGGCAATGTTACGACAATTTCGTTAAATTTACCCTCAAATTAAAACTTTCTTATGATAGAATAACTATTCCACAGTCAAGAAAATTTTTGAAGAAATTTACAGTGTTACTTTCTAACTTATCGTTTAGCTGCCTGTTAGCATGTACTGTGACATTAATGGAAATTTCTAGTTATTCATACAATTCTGTTAGATGGTTGTTGTCTATTTTATCTAATATATGTAGGTCATTCGCGATACCTTGGAATGGGTGGCCAATGCCTTTAATTTTGGTAGTTATTGCTGATTTAGCATAATTATTTGTGTGATAGGCATGTATGTGTTCATTGTATCTTTTTAGGAAGGTAAAAGTTGCTTTCACAATGTCGATTTTCAAAAATATTTTTTCCTCTACATACTCTGGATAGCAAGTATACTACAAAGATGTTCCGTACCAAGTGATCGATTACTAACAGTATCACAGTTTTTTACTACCTGAGAAGGAATGTCTGAAGCGATATACTTTGGCGCGTTGAAGCAGGAGCGAATGACAGGTGAGCATGGCCGCACGCTCTCTGTGGACACACAAAGCAGTCTAGTCGAATCTGCTCGTTTCTGTCGGCGTTTCAGAGTGGTCGCCTGCTGCAGCTCTGCTATGGACACGTGATGTGTTCAGATGTGTGTGAAATCGTATGGGACTTAACTGCTAAGGTCATCAGTCCCTAAGCTTACACACTACTTAACCTACATTATCCTAGGGACGAACACACACACCCATGCCCGAGGGAGGACTCGAACCTCCGCCGGGACCAGCCGCACAGTCCATGACTGCAGCGCCTCAGACCGCTTGGTTCAAATGGCTCTGAGCACTATGGGACTCAACTGCTGTGGTCATAAGTCCCCTAGAACTTAGAACTACTTAAACCTAACTAACCTAAGGACATCACACACATCCATGCCCGAGGCAGGATTCGAACCTGCGACCGTAGCGGTCGTGCGGTTCCAGACTGTAGCGCCTTTAACCGCTCGGCTCAGACCGCTTGGCTAATTCCGCGCGCCTCACGTAATGTATTAACTTGCTTTGAAGTTGCTCGCTGATGTTCGTTCTCAGAAAATTGTATTTTCATTGTTTGTGCTATATCGGCAATTGAAACAAGTTAATGTTAAAAGTTAAGAGTCTTTGGAATGTAAACATATGAATGTGAAAATGTTAAGCGACGATGTGTTTATTACTGTCCTCTGTGGGCCAGACAAATAAATTTCCATAACTATAGACATTAATGAAATGATTTAAACACACAAGTTACTCAAGTTCTAGACTAAAATAAATGATTTTTTCTGTATAGAGTTAAATTTCGGTACATAACGTCACTAGCACACCCAGAAAATGATCCGCATTAAGATTAAAGTACATGTAACAACAATGCACTTGATGATAACAGCACGATAGCGATAGGCGTCGTGATAATAAATGCTAGTAAAAGCTGACTGAAACAGTAAAAATTATTTCATAAATTTATAATACAGTCGGTGACCTCAATGAATTCTACACAACACGGATAAATTTAAGAAGAAACAATTTTTCTTGTTTATGGTCAACTGCCACTTTTTGCACCATTCAGATATATATATATTCTAAATCAGGGCTTAAAAACCAACTGATTTTGAGCGCAAGCACTCGCGCCTGCTCACACTCTTGCTCGCGAGCTGAACAGTTGCGGTGTAGTGGGGAATGACAACACAGGGAAAGCGCCAACTATGAAAAAGATGACGTTTCGTGTATCGTAAGACACTGGACATTTTCTGGGAGTTCAATTTACAAAGGCGCTACACGTCTTAGCACGTCAAAGAATACGGAAATGGAGCCGGCCGGTGTGGCCGAGCGGTTCTAGGCGCTTCAGTTTGGAACTGCGCGACCGCTACGGTCGCTGGTTCGAATCCTGCCTCGGGCATGGATGTGTGTGATGTCCTTAGGTTAGTTAGGTTTCAGTAGTTCTAAGTTCTACGGGACTGATGACCTCAGATGCTAAGTCCCATAGTTCAAATGGTTGAAATAGCTCTGAGCACTATGGGAGTTACCTTCAAAGGTCATCAGTCCCCTAGAACTTAGAACTACTTAAACCTAACTAACCTAAGGACATCGCACACATCCATGCCCGAGGCAGGATTCGAACCTGCGACCGTCACGGTCGCGCGGTTCCAGACTGTAGCGCCTAGAACCGCTCGGCCACCCAGGCCGGCTTAAGTCCCATAGTGCTCAGAGCCATTTGAACCAATACGGAAATGGAATGTGTGGGGTCCTGCCTACTCGTCTCTTACAGGGTGCCTGAATGCTGCTTTCTCGGATAGCTATATAACAATTCAAGCAAATCACATTAACGGTTTTTGTTACAATAAAGTAGATTGACAATACTTAACTTTGGTTTACAAGAACGTGTCACAAGCGATTGGCGACATGCAAACTATCAGTGTCTTTAGCTATTTGCAATGTCCATGCAAGTAATGGATATGGATCACAAGTCCGGATATGGATCACAACTCTTCTCCTGTCAGGATCTGCTAGTACCGGTCTACTACTGTCTGACGGAGGTGGCAGGAGCGGCGCTTACATTCTCTTCGGATAGAGGCCGCTCCTGTCGTGGTGCGGTCCTAGTCGGCGAATTATTGGCTGACGTCGTCTCACGGCCTTCCCTGCTCTTACGTTCTTCACCATCGTTCCGGCGCTTCGTTACGCGGGAACAGAAAGTATGAAGGACCTGGGCTTGTACAAGAGATTTGAAGACTTAAAAGGAAGCTCTCTGATGAAGAGGAATGCAAATCAATGTGCCATTCAGATGAGCTACAAAATTTCACTAGTTTTAGCATAGTCCTTGCGTCCTTTCGCGAATGGCGATTTAATAAAAGAATACTTGGTAGTTGCAGCTGAACATTCATGTCTGCTTCAGGTAGAACAGTTTCGCGTGCTGGTGGTATAACACGACAATCGTGCGTCACGTACAGGTTACGACGGACGACAATCATTGCTAAAAGTTTGTAAAGATTTTGTTCCATATTATTTAGCGCTTATGGAAGTGCAGATATCAGTGGCATGGCATTTTTAACGGAGTAGAAGAAAGTGTTGAAAATGTAGATTTTTCATGAAATTTAAGAGTTTATGTGACGGAGCGCCAGTCATGTTCGGAAATAAATAAAAAAGCTTCCAGTAGTCAGTTCCTGATGACCTAAAGATTGAAGTACCTGATCTGCAGTGCAACAGGAAATAAAAAAAAGAACAGTCGGGGGGGGGGGGGGGGGGGGCACAGTAATCGCTGCTGGCAGCCCTGCTGTGCTCAGCGCCTGCTCACGGAGGACGTTTGCGTTTGCTAATAAGCCCTGGTCTAAATCATTTTGCAATTCGGTTTGATCTTCAAGTGACTTTAATAGACGGTAAACTACAACACCAGCTGCAATCGATTTAAGTGGGCTGCTCAAAGTGTCTCCTAAATCGTTTATTTACATTAGGAACGGCAGAGGGCCTATAACACTTCCTCGGTGAACCCTAGACGTCACTTCTGGTTCACTAGATGACTTCCCGTCAGCCAGTATGAACTGTGACCGTTCTGACAGGAAATCACAATTTCAGTCGCATAATTAAAACGCTACTCCTACAAGCACGCTTCCTGATTACAGTTCGCTTGTGAAGAACTATGTCGAAAGCCTTCAGGAAACCTATAGATGTGGAACTTCAGAACCCCTGGCGATAGCACTCATTACTTCCTCTGAATAAAGAGCCAGTTGTGTTTCATGTGGTGTCACCGCCAGACACCACACTTGCTAGGTGGTAGCTTAAATCGGCCGCGGTCCATTTAGTACATGTCGGACCCGCGTGTCGCCACTGTGTGATCGCAGACCTAGCGCCACCACAAGGCAGGTCTCGATATACGATAGAGCACTCGCCCCAGTTGTACGGACGACATTGCGAACGACAATACGGACGAAGCCTTCCTCTCATTTGCCGAGAGTCAGTTAGAATAGCCTTCTGCTAAGTCCATGGCTACGACCTAGCAAGGCGCCAATTGTAACAGTGCATGTATCTTACGAGTCTCATTTGTATAGCCAAGAGAGATGTATCACCAGGAATAAATAAAGTTAAGTATATTCCAAAGCTACGTATTTTCTTGATAGCAGTCATAACGTATCTTGTTCCAGACTTGACGCCAGTCGGCGT
Source organism: Schistocerca americana (assembly GCF_021461395.2). Lineage (NCBI taxonomy): Eukaryota > Metazoa > Arthropoda > Insecta > Orthoptera > Acrididae > Schistocerca > Schistocerca americana. The sequence goes on along the minus strand of NC_060130.1, from coordinate 136,519,343 downwards.
GTGTGTACGCGTGCCTTCCTTTCGGCTACTTCAGTGTGGCGTAACAGTCTTGTTACGTCACAACATTTCACAAGAACGATATTTTCTCAATCCGTGCTGGTTGTGTGTCAGTAGATAGTATTCTTCGAGGTATTTCATAATGCTCGAACACCGCGTATGTTCCAAAATCCTACTCTCAAGAATACAGGGACGATATTTTGAACACCTGACTTTTCTCGCTCGATATGCTCGGATGAACTCGTTGTTTACCATGAAAAGGATCCTGCCGCACCGACGGGGGCGCGAAATTAATTTTCTGTTGGCTGCATCGTTAATTTTGTTTGCCGGGTGGGCGCTCCGCAGCTCCCAGCTGCCGCCGTCTCGCTTCATTAGAGGTTACAATGCTACAGCGCTGAGGCGAAAGCACACGATACCAAGAAACATACACACTTTGCTACCAGGCACAATGTAGCTTATTTCAGTAAATACGTTAGTACACGCTCTTCCACAATACACATGAAGCCAAATAAGTGAAATTAGTATAGGAACTGTAACTCTTGATGGACATTTCATTACGATTTTATCCTCATTCATTAGCGTCAGAGTAGTAGCGTCCCCTTCAGTCACTCTTACTTGAAATCGGCACTTGATCTACAATCAGGGTTATGGATTAGGGTTATGGGAGTCAGTTTTCTGATGCTTTATAATATAACGTCGCTCCTATCATTCCATTAATTGAACCTGTGTTGTCACCGACAGACACCACACTTGCTAGGTGGTAGCCTTTAAATCGGCCGCGGTCCGTTAGTATACGTCGAACCCGCGTGTCACCACTATCAGTGATTGCAGACCGAGCGCCGCCACACGGCAGGTCTAGAGAGACTCCCTAGCACTCGCCCCAGTTGTACAGCCGACTTTGCTAACGAGGGTTCACTGTCTACATACGCTCTCATTTTCCGAGACGACAGTTTAGCATAGCCTTCAGCTACGTCATTTGCTATGACCTAACAAGGCGCCACATTCAGCTACTATGTACCCTGAATAGGTAATATTGTGAATCATGTACCGTCAAGAGCGACGTTCATCATTAATGGATTAAAGTTAAGTGTGAAACTAATTACGTCCGCTTTCTGAATTCTCATTCCTTGTCATGTTCCAGACCTCACGTCAGTACAGTTCTTCCCTCCTCACGCCAGCCTGCGTGAGCTAAAACGCGTGCAATTCGATTTCCTCTTGTAACACGGTGTTGGCTCTTCTGCCAACAAAACAGAACCTACCAAAGAAATCACGGCAGTAAAAAGAAAAAAAGTAAAAACTGAATGATGTTTCAGAAAAAAAGCCTAGAGAAATGGCGCATTAATTATAACAATAACTTTACATTCGCTCAAATCCCAGTCCGGCCATTCGGATCTAAATTTCTTCGGAAGACAAAAATCACTCCAGGATGGTTCCTTCAGCAGAATCGTTTCCCGTGGCCAAACCTGTCAGTGCTCTGCGACCTTTGACGCCGTTGAGGCTTTAAGCTTTTCGAGTTAGAGAATACCGTTTTTTGACGTTTAACCACAAAGTAAATTTCTCCACCACATTACTATAAAGCAAGTATAGCCAAGGATCTGAGTGAAGAATATGTTCTTTCCACATCTCTGCTGGTTTCAATTTATTTCCCTTTGGTACAAAAGCAACTAAATTTTCTGAAAGCTGTGTGGTAGTTTTCGCTATTCCTTACTTAGCAATTTTGGGAGCTTCTTCACTCTGTTTCTCGGAGATATTTGCGTCGTGAAAAAGAGTGGAATGAACTGGAACCTTCACCGTTTCGAAGGAAGAAAAGAAATGTTTAAGGTTCCGTTGTTAGAGACAGAGCACAAATTCGGACAGTACACAGTACAAGGATGTGGTAGGAAATCTGCCGCGTCCTTCTCAAAGGATCCATCTCGGCATTTATCTTAAGCATTTCAGAGAAACTATGGAAAACCTATATCCAAATGGCCGGACGTGGATACCCGCTTAGAGCATTACTCATAGCAATTTAGGTTTTTTGTACTGTCATTGAATTCTACACTGAAAAGCAAAACAAACTGGTACACCTGCCTAATATCGTGTAGAGCCTCCGCGAGGAAGTAGAAGTGCCGCAACACGACATGGCATGGACTCGACTAATGTCTGAGTAGTGCTGGAGGGAACTGACACCATGAATCATGCAGGGCTGTCCGTAAATCCGAAAGAGTACCAGTGGGTGGAGATCTCTTCTGAACAGCACGTTGCAAGGCATCCTAGATATGCTCAATAATTCTCACGTCTGGGGAGTTTGGTGGCCAGCGGAAGTGTTTAAACTCAGAAAATCGTTCCTGGAGCCACTCTGTAGCAATTCTGGACGTCTGGGGTCTCGCATTGTCCTGCTAGAATTGCCCAAGTCAGTCTGAATGCACAATGGACATGAATGGATGCAGGTGATAGGCAGAATTCTTACGTACGTGTCACCTGTCTGAGTCGTATCTAGACGTCTCAGGGGTCCCATTTCACTCCAGCTGCACACGCTCCAAATCGTTACAGAACCTCCACCAGCTTGAACAATCCCCTGCTGACATGCAGGGTCCATGGATTCCTGAGGTTGTCTCCATACCCGTACACGTCCATCCACTCGATACAATTTCAAACGAGACACGTTTCCAGCCGTCAACCGTCCAATGTCAGTGTTGACGGACCCAGGCAAGGCGTAAAGCCTTGTGTCGCGCAGTCATCAAGGGTACACCAGTGGCCTTCGGTTCCGATAGCCCATATCGATGATATTTCGTTAAATGTTTCGCAAGCTAACACCTGTTGATAGCCCAGCACTGAAATCTGCCGCAATTTGCGGAAAGGTTGCACTTCTGTCTCGTTGAACGATTCTCTTCAGTCTTGCAGGACCTTTTTCCGGCTGCACCGATGTCGGAGATTCGATGTTTTACCGGATTCCTGATATTCACGGTACACTGGAGAAATGGTCGTACGGGAAAATCCCCACTTAATCGGTACCTCGGAGATGCTCGTGCGCCGGCTGTTGCAGCACGTTCAAACTCACTTAAATCTTGATAACCTGCCACTGTAGCAGCAGTAACCGATCTAACAACTGCGCCAGACACTTGTTGTCTTATATAGGCTTTGCCGATCACAGCACTGTATTCTGCCTGTTTAAATATCTCATTATTTGAATACGGATGTCTATACAAGTTTCTTTGGCGCTTCAGCGTATAAGAAGAATAGATTTTGCGTCTCAGGAAACACCGGTTATATTCAGTCTGGTAGATGAAATTGAATTTGATTTTTGAGTTGCTTGTAGACCTGCTACCGCCCGCTCTTGTGATTTCGTTTTCTGACGAGAAGTGACGAATCGACAACTAATTGACAATAACAAATACGTTTATAATGTCGGATACAAACTTTTTAAACCGAAACATTTGTTGTTAAAACATTTGTTTTTGCATCTGCTTTTGATCAGCGCTCAACGTATGTGTCAGCCATCTGGCATAAAGCTTCCTCATGGTTTATAATCGATGAAAAAGGAATCACACTATTTCCTCTTATACGGCTATGGCGTTTATGACACATATCCCAAACTATCCACTTAAATGTAATAACACAAGGCTCTCATTTAAAATACTTAAAAACAAAATTATTCCTCAGTGCAGGTTGACACTTGGCTTAGGTTATCATGATACATGTACAGACATACCAAATTAAAATTTTGTAGATACCGACTCTGTCTCTTGACTAGACGAAGAACTTTTCGTTTTGTTTCACATTAAAATAGATACGGCTGATCTGTGTAATTCAAACGAGTCAAAAAAATGGTTCAAATGGCTCTGAGCACTATGGGACTTAACTTCTGAGGTCATCAGTCCCCTAGAACTTAGAACTACTTAAACCTAACTAACCTAAGCACATCACATACATCCATTCCCGAGGCAGGATTCGAGCCTGCGACCGTAGCGGTCGCGCGGTTCCAGACTGTAGCGCCTAGAACCGCTCGGCCACAAACGAGTCATTTCGAGAAATTATACCCACATGAACAACAAATCGGCTTTGAAATGAAGCTAGTATTTTAGCTCTCTCAGAATGTTAAAGCATTGATCCCTTGTAAGAACTTGCAGAAGTCAAGATTCATTGGACAGATTCGAGAGTGAACAGCTCCTGCTGACCAAGGGATTTGTTGGACAGTGAACCTTGCGCTACCTAAAAGTATTGTACGTTGTAACAACGTGAAAATTCTAACTCACTGTATCAGCTCAAGCTTTCGTTTCACTTTATGTTGCGACAGTACCACGTGAGAAACAAAAATACCATAATACAATGACTAGGTATCAATAGGGTTTAGAAGTGAAGTAACATTTGGGTATACCGATAGGACCCTTTCGTCACCTGTAGGTAATGATATGAGAGGAATTATTCAAACCTGGGAAGGTTATAGGTACTTTAAACACCATGCTATGATGACAAGACCTGCGAAATCAAGGACACGCTTGGCAGTGTTTAAGAATTATATTCAGACATGGGTGATGGTCTCAAAACCAAGAATTTAGGACATTCAGGTGAAACAGAACGTCAACAAACTTTGTAATCACAAATTGATCATCATATCGAGAACAGAGGGTCAATCATTGATATAACACAGAATAAGAAACTGTTGGAGTAGTAAATAGCTCGTGATTGGCAGAGTTTTTGAGTAGAAGTAAAAAAAAAAAGAGGTTAAACAACCAAAACAAGGAAAATATGAAACGGGATGAAACTTCCTGGCAGATTAAAACTGTGTGCCCGACCGAGACTCGAACTCGGGACCTTTGCCTTTCGCGGGCAAGTGCTCTACCAACTGAGCTACCGAAGCACGACTCACGCCCGGTACTCACAGCTTTACTTCTGCCAGTACCTCGTCTCCTACCTTCCAAACTTTACAGAAGCCGAGGCTGTGGCTAAGCCATGTCTCCGCAATATCCTTTCTTTCAGGAGTGCTAGTTCTGCAAGGATCGCAGGAGAGCTTCTGTAAAGTTTGGAAGGTAGGAGACGAGGTACTGGCAGAAGTAAAGCTGTGAGTACCGGGCGTGAGTCGTGCTTCGGTAGCTTAGTTGGTAGAGCACTTGCCCGCGAAAGGCAAAGGTCCCGAGTTCGAGTCTCGGTCGGGCACACAGTTTTAATCTGCCAGGAAGTTTCATATCAGCGCACACTCCGCTGCAGAGTGAAAATCTCATTCTGGAAACATCCCCCAGGCTGTGGCTAAGCCATGTCTCCGCAATATCCTTTCTTTCAGGAGTGTTAGTTCTGCAAGGTTCGCAGGAGAGCTTCTGTAAAGTTTGGAAGGTAGGAGACGAGGTACTGGCAGAAGTAAAGCTGTGAGTACCGGGCGTGAGTCGTGCTTCGGTAGCTCAGTTGGCAGAGCACTTGCCCGCGAAAGGCAAAGGTCCCGAGTTCGAGTCTCGGTCGGGCACACAGTTTTAATCTGGAAGGAAGTTTCATATCAGCGCACGCTCCGCTGCAGAGTGAAAATCTCATTCTGGAAACATCCCCCAGGCTGTGGCTAAGCCATGTCTCCGCAATATCCTTTCTTTCAGGAGTGCTAGTTCTGCAAGGTTCGCAGGAGAGCTTCTGTAAAGTTTGGAAGGTAGGAGACGAGGTACTGGCAGAAGTAAAGCTGTGAGTACCGGGCGTGAGTCGTGCTTCGGTAGCTCAGTTGGTAGAGCACTTGCCCGCGAAAGGCAAAGGTCCCGAGTTCGAGTCTCGGTCGGGCACACAGTTTTAATCTGCCAGGAAGTTTCATATCAGCGCACACTCCGCTGCAGAGTGAAAATCTCATTCTGGAAACATCCCCCAGGCTGTGGCTAAGCCATGTCTCCGCAATATCCTTTCTTTCAGGAGTGCTAGTTCTGCAAGGTTCGCAGGAGAGCTTCTGTAAAGTTTGGAAGGTAGGAGACGAGGTACTGGCAGAAGTAAAGCTGTGAGTACCGGGCGTGAGTCGTGCTTCGGTAGCTCAGATGGTAGAGCACTTGCCCGCGAAAGGCAAAGGTCCCGAGTTCGAGTCTCGGTCGGGTACACAGTTTTAATCTGCCAGGAAGTTTCATATCAGCGCACACTCCGCTGCAGAGTGAAAATCTCATTCATGAAATGGGATATCAGAAATCTCGTGCGAGGAAGGTGCATGCTGGTAGACTTCAGTTTTATCGCAGTTTGAGCAAACATACATAAGAGAGTCTTAAAAATGCCATAAGAAAAGGAAAATACTGCAATATTTAGAATTTAGCGATGTGCGGCTGGGGAAGGGAGGTGCTCCGGATCGGTGTGCAGGCAAGTCTGAGTGCGGTTTTCAGGCGGTTTCCCACATCCCACTAAGTGACTATCGGGCTGGTGCCCAAGTCCCGCCTCAAGGCATGTCTGGGACGCCTTGCAACGTGCTGTTCAGAAGAGATCTCCATCCCCGTATACTCTAACGGGTTTATGGACTGCTCTGCAGAATTCATTGTGCCATTCCCTCCAGCACCACTTCAGACATTAGTCGAGTTCATGCCACGTCGTGTTGCGGCACTTCTGCGTGCTCGCGGGGAGCCTACACGATATTCGATAGGTGTACCAATTTCTTTGGCTCTTCAGTGTAGACTACTTGAGAGTCGTCTGTACCAAGGAGATGAAAAATATGTGTGTGGAGGCTTGGATTGCACAAGAATATATCCTTCATCATGACAGTACACTTGCTCGCAATGATACTTTCACTACTGGAAAACTGACGATTTGAATATGAATTATTGAGTATTCCGTTACATAACGAAAATCAAAGGCTCATGGCGACCCAAAAAATTAGACAGTTATCGTACATTTCGTTTTCCGCAGTCTGAAGCTGCTTCCGTAATAATAAAATAGGGCAGGCGGTAGGTACCCAGAGTATCGCCGAGTGCATTGGTATTCGTGAAAACTCAGTAGCGTGTGGTATGATGCCAAACCTCATGACAAAATAATGAGTACCAATGCCAGAAGTCTCGAGCAGTACTCGGAAAGCCAGCCGCGGTGGTCTCGCGGTTCTAGGCGAGCAGTCCGGAACCGCGCGACTGCTACGGTCGCAGGTTCAAATCCTGCCTCGGGCATGGATGTGTGTGATGTCCTTAGGTTAGTTAGGTTTAAGTAGTTCTAAGTCCTAGGGGACTGATGACCACAGCTGTTAAGTCCCATAGTGCTCAGAGCCATTTGAACCAGTACTCGGAAAAGAAAGGAAAAAAAGTCGGAGCAACTGAACCTCAGTCACAAAATTTAACCTTAAAGTAAAGTGCCCTTCAATGTCACAAAACACTAAGAGAAGAGAAACACACGTGAGCACGCACTTGGAAAGATTTGTTTTTATGAAAGTGTAGTCCTACAAATATGAAATTTATGCATTTTCTCACCTCCTGAATCGATTACAAGCAAACATGGACGGGAGGAACCACATAGTAATTTAACAACCGGTCATTATCAACACATAACAGCCACTAAATAAAGTGTAAGTGCCCGATGATTTTTTTTTCCTTTCCTTACAATTCGTAAGCTTTTTTTGACAGAATTGTGAAATGAACGTTAGATCAATACATTTTCGACAAAATCGTCTGTGATGATCGGTGTAAATGCAGATTGGCCTGCTGTAATTGCAAATACAGACTAAGGCAGTCACAAAAAAGACTCATAAACTTGTGGGATTGTGACATATGTGCAAACAACATAGCAGACGGAGTCTATTTGGGAAGGAGATAGGTCCAACTCGTTTCAAACGTTCATTGCCTAGCTAAAACTGTGAACGTAGCAGTATGGTCTGTTACGATGCATGTCGTGGTTACGTTGCGTGGCTCAGTACTCGTCGCTGAGTACAATTCCTCGTGTTCACTACTTCCCCATGCGTGTACTCTACCTTTGCAATTCAAACCACTTACTGAAATTATAGCACGCTTCTGCATTCTGAAAACGTTATTTCTGTAAGGAGGCCTTCCACACACACAAACTGTAACTTATTAGGTAAGGCTATCCACAATCTGAAGATCAGTTTGAACAGTCCAGCGCTTTATTAGGCACATTTCTGTTGGAGAGAGCATGCTCTTGCTTTCCTTCGATCTTGGAACTGAGTTACTCGCCCAGTTATCTGAGGACCTAGAGTTTAACGTGGATTTCCAAACGCGATACTTCTCTTCATTTTTGACATGCTTGAACTAATTGCCAGAGTGAATGGGAGCTGTAAGTGACAGAAAAATCATAAAATCATTGGATCGACAGGAAACTGAACTGTTGACGTTTGAATATGTAGTCTGACACATACTAGTATAATTCATTAATGAGTGTAAATGTGAAGAATAAAATAGTTTATTCAGTTTTAAATCGTCTATAGCTGTAACTGTGCATACTACAAATGCAGCTTAACTACGAAGATTCATTATTTTAGGTAGTGGGTTTTGAATAAACTGTATGTATTTATGTTGTCAAACTTAAATGGCATTCGATTTGCCTCAAACCTTGTGTTTAAATTCTCACATACTTCATTAGATTCTTTATCAGTACTTCATATCTGTCATATAACAAACGACAAAATTTACATAGTATGACATTTCGGATGTGATATTACTGTATGTTAGGGACTACAGAAGACAAAATATAAACTCGTGATATAGCATGTGTGATGGCCACAGAACTGATACTACTGCTTTGTAACACTCAGACGGGATAAAAAGTATGAAACTGTTGTGTTAGCTACTCCATAATAATTTATCATTTATATGAATAATAAAGTGGTTCGCAGAATCAGGTGCCTAACTAAGAAGCAAAATATTGCCAACGGTATAAAATGTTTGATTTATTGATGATAACATTTCATCTGTCATTGTGGATATAGCCTGTTCAGTTTCGTTAAGGAATCAGGTGATCACCGAATGGCGCGAGACGTGATGGGCGCAGCGCAGGGCGCCCACACACACACACACACACACACACACACACACACACACGTGCTGCGATTGCTTGGGGGCAGACTGTCGCAGCAGCGACATCTTCCATTTCGACCCGGCGAGTCCCATCGGAATCCTCATACATATATTTATAAGCCGAGGGAACTGTTTGTTTGGAAAACATATTACCGTGCTGTAAGGCCGGCGCTCCACCGCAGGTACAGTAAAGAAGAAGGAAATGACTCGTCGCTATAGCACATTTACCCTTTTCGTCTCGCCCGCCAGCGGCTCACGCTAGGAACGAATGCCTCAACGAAATCGTAGCTTCTCTCGCTTTATTTAAACTAAGAATGCCGTTACCGTTCCCAGTATTCCATCAAATATATTTCTGATACAGAAGGGTTGCTATTTTAAACACAATTTTACAAATCGTAAAAAAAGGACAACAAAAAATTATGTCGAATGATGAGAATTGTCCAACGCACATAACTCGCATCACGGTAGTGAATGATACATGAAAATAGAATTTCAAGGAAATAATTTGTGTTTTAACTTTCAGACTATATATTTTCAAACATACTGCAATTTTCTGTTTGCGTCCAGCATAAGTTACGACATTACGAAATGTGCTTACCCAGAAACCCATATAATGATGTGCGACGCGGTTATTGGTTGTGTCTGCGAGTTGCAAAGGAAAGGGATATCATTATTCCAGCAGGTCTTCTTTTATGTACGAATGCACAGTCACTACAATTTCGTAAAAGAACAAATTTTCCTATGTAGGCTGTTTTTGTATTTGAAATTAAATTTTAATTAAATATTTAGAAATTAGCTAATCCCGCTCCCTTGGTAGTTGGTTGGGGTTGTTTGGGGGAAGAGACCAAACAGCGAGGTTCAAAAATGGCTCTGAGCACTATGGGACTTAACATCTGTGGTCATGAGTCCCCTAGAACTTAGAACTACTTAAATCTAACTAACCTAAGGACATCACACACATCCATGCCCGAGGCAGGATTCGAACCTGCGACAGTAGCAGTCTCGCGGTTCTGGACTGAGAGCATAGAACAACAGCGAGGTCATCGGTCTCATCCGAATAGAGAAGGCCATGGAAGGAAGTCGGCCGTGCCCTTTCAGAGGAACCATCCCGGCATTTGCCTGGAGCGATTTAGGGAAATCACGGAAAACCTAAATCAGGACGGCCGGACGCGGGATTGAACCCTTGGGAGTTGCCAAGCTACATGTTTGTCTCTTTTTCAACAGTTACCTTAATGTACTTTAATGTGTTATGTGCGCTTGCACAGTAAGAAAATCGCTTAAGGTTTAATTTTTTATATTTGAAATGTGACCTTCACATCTGTGACGGTCGTGTCCGCACTTGCTGGAGTTGGGCGAAACTTTTATTTAGGACGCCATCACGTGTTGCTTTTTGTCCACACAGAATTGTCGAATATAGCGTTCTGTAACCATAACAACTGTTATTGTGATGTATCTTGGTAATGCCCAAGGGGACTAAATTACCTAATTGAAAGATTATGAAAGGAAGTATTTATTTCAACAAAAAAGGACAGCCTACTCAGGGGACAATTGCTTCTTTTCAAAAACTACTGCAGGTGTTCTCGGCGTGGGCTGAGTCTCTTGGACAGGAAAGCGAGCACCAGGACATCCCTTGAGAGCAGCTCAAATACAAGGGTTGTAACTTTAATAGTGGCTACTATTTATTTACAGCTCGTACAAAATAGATCCGTGTTTCAAAGTTTTACTGACCTTCAAAGTAGTCACCAGCATTGTGTATAACCCGTTGCCAGAGATGTGGAAGTCATAGGATACTCTTAGCAGTGCCAGTTGTGTTGACAGTTCGAGCGGCGCGGTCTATTGCCTGACGAATTTGTAGCAGTTCCGAAGCGAATGCCGTGAAGTGTTTCCTTCAATTTAGAAATGGAGTTGAACTCACGAGCGCTTAAGTCAGGGGAGTGCAGTAGGTGGTATAGCAGCCCAATCAGTCAAACAAATCAGTAACAGCTTGCACTGTACGTGCTTGAGCATTGTACTGCAAAATGATGGTCAGTTCCTGCAGTAAGTGTCATCACTTATGTCTCTACGCTGGTCGTAGGTTTTGTTGCAAACATAGAGAAAGAAGTGGTGACACTTTCTGCAGGATCTGACCATCATTTTGCAGGACAATGCTCAAGCAAGTACAGTGCAAGCCGTTACTGATTTGTTTGACTGATGGGGCTGCTAAGTGCTGTACTACCTACTGCACTCCCCTGACTTAAGCCCTCGTGATTTCAATTCTATTTCTAAAGTGAAGTAAACACTTTATGGCATTCGCTTCGGAACTGAAAAATATTCGTCGGGCAATAGACCGCCCCGCACGAACTGTCAACATAACTGGTACTGCTAAGAGTATTGGACAAAAATACGGAAACACGGTGAGAAATGCATGCTTGAACATAAGTACTGATGTTGGCCAAGCCAGCCTACAGTGCTGGTGTATTTGACCATGAACGGCACCTGTGCAGGGTCCTCAATAGTGAGTGTGAGTCGTGGTTTTAACACTGTTCTGTGTAGTTGTGGGTGCATTATTTCGGAGCTAAGTGAATTCTAACGTGGGAAAGTTGTTCGTGCTCGTATGGTGAATGCGTCTATAACGAAGGTAGTTAAAGTGTTTGACGCTTCAAAATGCAACGTACGAACATTTATACCACATACAAGGAAAGGGGGGACACATCATCCGCTAAGCCACAACGTGGGCGAAGGAGTATGCTGAGTGATCGTGACGGCCGCTCATCGAAGAGCATAGTGCGAGGAATAAAAGGGTGACAGCTGCAGAAGCGAATGTCTCGCTCGCCAGCTCTGTCATCATCCAAACAACACGAAGACAGATCCAGAAGTAGGGGATTGGAGGGCGAAATGGAGTTTCAAAGCCACTCATCAGTGATGCAAATGCCCGTAACAGGAAAACGTGGTGCAGAGGCGATAATACCTGGACAGTAGAACAACGGAAGATATTAATTTGATCAGATGAGTGGCGTTTCACACTTGTTTCCAACTTCTTGCTGAGTTTAAGTCCCAACATTGAAACATGGCATGAGTTCGGCGATGATTCGAGCAGTCATATTGCTGTTTCCCATCGGCCACATGGTTACTCTGCGAGCTCCCATTATTGACAAGGATTCTTGTGACCACTTTGGCTGAGGTCCATCCTATAATATAAGAGGCGATCAAGAAGTTTACGTTTGAGAGCGTTGCTGCAGCGCATATGCAATCCAGAGCGACTCCGATGCGGGTCCATGAGCACTGATATGTGGGCAAGGGGTTAGTGTGCTCTTCGAACGGAAGCTTTCTGATCGCTTCTTATTCAGAGTTTGTTCTTGAATGGTAATGCTGCGTTCCAAGACGACTGGGCCCCCAATTCACATAGCTGGCGGCGTACAGGTTTGGTTTTATGAGCACGAGGATGAGGTGTCTCATCTGCCCTGGTCACCAATATCGCCAGATCTCAATATTATTGAGCCTTTGCAGTCTTCTTTGCAGAGAAGGGTGCGTGATCGTTGTCCACCTCCATAGGCGTTACTGGTAGCTGTTTTGAATGCCAACGGTTTACCAGCATCGTATTAGGCATGGTAACGTGTTTGTGGCAGTTCCACATTTCTGCCTACATCCTGTAGGTAAAACGATAACCTCGTCACTACAAGGCACCCAACATATACGTATTTTGATACAAGAAGATAGTTTAGAATTGTTTTTATGTAGTGAACAGCGAGATCCTTGATAACAACACGGCAAACAATTCTGAACCAACATCTTGTATAAAAATACTAATGCCCTTGCTACCGTATGACGACGATGTTGGTATTTTGGTAATACAACTTTTACTGCTTTTCAATGGGGTTCCCAGAACCAGTTTTCATAAGCCGATATCCCAATATCATCTGCTTACTCGAGTAAACACTCCAATACTGTTTTGGAAATATAGTTCTAGCGGCCGAATTTACTCTTCACAATACAGTCTCCCTCCAAAACAAATGTTCGATCGTTTTTTAAACGAGTTTGGTTTGTCAGGTTCGGTCTGTGGGACAGCCTGCAAGGAGTGACTTTTTTCGCGGCGAAGGAGGAGAAGAAATACTGGGCTGATCAAGAAGTCATGCACCTATTTACACTACTGGCCATTAAAATTGCTACACCACGAAAATGACGTGCTACAGACGTGAAATTTGACCGACAGTAAGAAGATGCTGTGATATGCAAATGATTAGCTTTTCAGAGCATTCACACAAGGTTGGCGCCGGTGGCGACACCTACAACGAGCTGACATGAGGAAAGTTTCCAACCGATTTCTCATACACAAACAGCAGTTGACCGGCGTTGCCTGGTGAAACGTTGTTGTGATGCCTCGTGTAAGGAGGAGAAATGCGTACCATCACGTTTCCGACTCTGAAAAAGGTCGGATTGTAGCCTATCGCGATTGCGGTTTATCGTATCGCGACATTGCTGCTCGCGTTGGTCGAGATCCAATGACTGTTAGCATAATATGGATATCGCGACATTGCTGCTCGCGTTGGTCGAGATCCAATGACTGTTAGCAGAATATGGTATCGGCGGGTTCAGGAGGGTAATACGGAACTCCGTGCTGGATTCCAAGGGCCTTATATCACTAGCAGTCGAGATGACAGGCATCTTATCCGCATGGCTGTAACGGATTGTGCAGCCTCGTCTCGATCCCCGAGTCAGCAGATAAGGACGTTTGAAAGACAACAACCATCTGCACGAACAATTCGACGACGTTTGCAGCAGCATGGACTATCAGCTCGGAGACCATTGCTGCGGTTACCCTTGACGCTGCATCACAGACAGGAGCGCCTGCGATGGTGTACTCAACGACGAACCTGGGTGCACGAATGGCAAAACGTCATTTTTTCGGATGAATCCAGGTTCTGTTTACAGCATCATGATGGTCGCATCCGTGTTTGGCGACATCGCGGTGAACGCACATTGGAAGCGTGTATTCGTCATCGCCATACTGGCGTATCACCCGGCGTGGTGGTATGGGGTGCCATTGGTTACACGTCTCGGTCACCTCTTGCTCGCACCGACGGCACTTTGAACAGTGGACGTTACATTTCAGATGTGTTACGACCCGTGGCTTTACCCTTCATTCGACCCCTGCGAAAGCCTACATTTCAGCAGGATAATGCACGACCGCATGTTGCAGGTCCTGTACGGGTCTTTCTCGATAGAGAAAATATTCGACTGCTGCCCTGGCGAGCACATTCTCCAGATCTCTCACCAAATGAAAACGTCTGGTCAATGGTGGCCGAGCAATTGGCTCGTCACAATACGTCAGTCACTACTCTTGATGAACTGTGGTATCGTGTTGAAGCTACATGGGCAGCCGTACCTGTTCACGCCATCCAAGCTCTGTTTGACTCAATGCCCAGTCGTATCAAGGCCGTTATTACGGCCAGAGGTGGTTGTTCTGGGTACTGATTTATCAGGATCTATGCACCCAAACTGCGTGAAAATGTAATCACATGCCAGTTCTAGTATAATATATTTGTCCAATGAATATCCGTTTATCATCTGCATTTCTTCTTGATGTAGCAATTTTAATGGCCAGTAGTGTAATTGTAGAGAAACAGGCATCATCCTGTCTAAATCGGAACCAGAACAGCTGATTTACAGCTGCCATTTGTCTACTGACATTGAAAATCGATGTACGACTGGGATAGCAGAATGGATTAGAGTTTCACCATGAATACTGAGGTGACTTTAGTCGTGGGTTAGCGATATCCATATATACAGATGGCGGTAGTATTGCATACACAAGTTATAACAGGCCAGTGCACTGGCAGTGCTGTCAATTGTACTCAGGTGTGCTATGTGATTCTGGCCGCACGATAGGAATTAACAGGCTTTCCACGCGGATTGGTAGTTGGTGCTGGGCGCATGGGACATTCCATTTCCGAAGTCGTTAGGGAGTTCAATATTCCGAGATCCACAGTATCAAGAGTGTCCTGGGAGTACCAAAATGCAGACATTACCTCTCATCATAGACAATATAGTGACCGATGGCTTTCACATAACGACCGAGAGCAGCGGCGTTTGCGTAGTTTTGTCAGCGCTAACAGATAAGGAACACTGCGTTAAATAACAGCAGAAATCAATGTGGGACGTAACGTACGACGAACGTATCCGTTAGGACAGTGGGGCGGAATTTGGCGGTAATGGGCTATGGCAGCAGACGACCGACGCGACTGCCTTTACTAACAGCACGACATCGCCTGCAGAGCCTCACCTCGACTAGTAACAATACCGGTTGGACCCTAGCCGACTGAAACACCGTGGCCTGATCAGATGAGTTCCGACTTCAGTTGGTAAGAGCTGATGGTAGGGTTCGAGTATGGCACAGACCCTACGAACCCATGGATCCAGGTTATCCACTCGGCACTGTCCAGTCTGGTGGAGGCTCAGTAATGGTTTGGGCTGTGCCTGCATGGGATGAGCTGGGTTCTCTGGTCCAGCTGAATCGATCATTGACTGGAAATCTTTATTTTTGGTTGCTTGGAGACCTGTTGTAGTCATTCATGGACTTCCTGTTCCCAACCAACGATGGAAATTTTATGGATGAGACTGTGCCATGTCATCGGGCCACAATTGTTCGCGATTCATTTGAAGAACTTTCTGGACAATTCGAACGAATGATTTGCCCACCCAGATCGCTCGACATGGGATATAGTCGAGAGGTCAGTTGGTGCAGTGAATCCTGCACAGGCGACAATTTGGTAATTATGAACGGCTATAGAGGCAGCATGGCTTACTATTTCTGCAGGGGATTTCCAGCGACTTGTGGAGTCCATGCTACATCGAGTTGCTGAACTGCGCCGGGTAGGAGGAGGTCCGACACGGTATTATATGGTATCTCATGACTTTCGTCACCTCAGTGAAAATATGTCTGTGAAAAACAGTTTTCGAATTTAGTTTTTCTCCTCCCGGAACTTGTGTTTCATTTAAATGTAGCTATTCGGTTAACATAGACATTTCAGTTTTCAGCCTTGTAGTGTTACTATTTACAATAGGATATTGTGAGAAATTTGGATCCTATACAGATAGCATGATTTTGTTATACGTTCACTACATGACACCGAACTTACCTCGAAAATAATTACGGGAGAATAAAACAAACTGCGGCTATTGTGGCGTAAAAATATGACTTCATCGAATGCTACAAAATATGTTAAGTATCTATGGCTTCGCTGATTCCTCGTTTCCCCTTTCAAAATTTCGCTAGGGAATTCCTGCCCCGTTTTATTCGAAATTACAACAGTTACTCGAACATTCCTACGTGAATTGGGAGCGCGTCGAATCCTACGCGCAGATGCGCGTGGGATTTGACCTTGAGACAGGCTGAGATCAAGAAGAGCCTTGAACCAGGCAATAGAGCGCCGCGTGCCGCTCACGTTACGTAAACCACACTGCCCGACACGGCCGGACGCTGTTCCGGAGTGGACTTCATTTGCTGGTTTAGCGCGTTTATTCACTTCATTACTCTGCTGCTGCCGGGTAGTTTGCGGGGTAATTTACGACAGAGCACAGCGGAAGCCATAAACGTGCTGGATGGCGACAGCATCCACCGCACTCTGCCAATTTCAAGGAAACGTGTGAGGAAATTGTAGAGGCTGAAGTAAAGATTCATAAATGGCTACTCTAACTGATTCGTATAAACTCATATGACTCACGATCAGGAGGCACTGGGGCAGGCATCGCCTTCCCTAAGCGACGGACTCTATACAGTGTGGATCGTAATTAATAGCGAAAATTGACAGATGAAAATCTATCTTAATAGCAGCAAAAATGTTCCAGTAAACATACTTCCTCAAACGAACAGTTTGTGAGAGAATTTTTAATGTGTGGCTACCACCCGCCGAGTTCATTATGAAACATTGTCCTAGATAATATAAATGTGTCTCATCTAATGGGGTCAAATTACAACCTTGGCTTATCTTAACAAGAAAGACAATACTGCTTCAGCATGTTATTGGCTACAATTTGCTGTACATTCGAACCTAATTAAGGAGGTGTTCCAAGTGTCGTCCTCGCATGTAAATACAATACGAGCTCCTTTTTTTTGGGGGGGGGGGGGGAGGGGAAGAGACCTAACAGCGAGGTCATCGGTCTCATCGGATTAGGGAAGGAAGTCGGCCGTGCCCTGTCAAAGGAATCATCCCGGCATTTGCCTGAAGCGATTTAGGGAAATCACAGAAAACCTAAATCAGGATGGTCGGACGCGGGATACGAGCTCATTCAAAGATCTTCGGCTCATCTCGTCTTGACAAATCTTTACAATCCGCCGCTGCAGTTCTTCAACTTTCTTCAGGAAAATTATGTAAATTTTCCATTTGAGATGATCCCAGATAGAAAAATTCAGATGAATGAGGTCAGATGATCTTGGAGGGGTTATCACACATCTCAAAATGCAATATCTACAACCGATGCGGCACCCGTCATATTCATTCTGCCGTATATAGATAATCTGTTTTATAGCTTGCAGTACGCCGTTTCAGAGCAATGGCGCAATGAAAATTTATCACAGACACGTCACCCTTTTGATTAGTCAGTTAATAGCCCATCAACGATTTAAGTCTTCAGGAGATACTATGATGACCAAGGCAGGAGATTAAAATCGGATGACCAAGCATTAGTGTAATGTATAATGTTGTGTTTTACGGAGCCGAAGAATGTAGATTTGTAGCCCGCTATATGTTAATATTTATTTTCGTCTTAGAGTTGTTAACACATTCTGGAACTTTCTTATGAATGCAATACAAATATTTTCTGCACTATTCGACGTTTTTTACATTTCTGCCTGATTAGAGAACAAAGGATGAAACAAATACGTGGGGATTTCCGAGTGTGTGGTTAGGGAGGAACCTAAGAGACAGCTTAAATTGCTGCGAGTGAAATGAGGAGCAATAACTTTTATATTCTTCTTTGTCGCAAAGTTGATAGCCAGTAGGCTGAGGTACTAAGTAATCATGTACGATGAGTTTTCACCTAACAATGGCAACATGGAAGTTAATTAACATTTATCAGTTTAGAAGTATAGTTTCCATTTCTTTTATTTGCGACGTTTCAATTTACAACACATTCTCAGTACAAATGAATCGAACGTGTGTGGAATATACACAAAAACAGGAAGTTATTATCATAAATATATTACAAAGAATGTCATACTGGTTCTATTGAAAAGAACACGACCATTTTATTTCCACTTAAATTTTGTTATCCGTATCTAACGTTCTCGTTCTCGAACTGAAGTTAAACCCAAACCCTCGTATCTGCTTCCTACAAAAAACCGGTGCTCCATTATTGGGCGTAGCAACATGTGTTGCTCTGGCCACGTCTAAACGCGAAAACCAGATGAAGTTCAACTCTACGAGCTAATTCCATTAACACGGCACGAAGAACATTTTATGTGCCGTGTGCCCTATATAAAAATTTTTACTGGCCTAGCGTAAAGCTGAAGGACCATTCGTGCTGTGCATATGTCACGTCATGTGGCGCGTAGACACTGTTCCGTCTTGTGCTTTTCCAGTCGTATAAATGAATTGATAAACATGTTAAAACTGAAATGAGATTACAGGATTACGAAATATGTTTTAAAATAATTGCGAAGCTCATTTTGTTTTAAGGTAATCTACTAACGTTTTTCACTCCACTGCAGATCAATGCCGCTTTTAACGCCCGCTATAAATAAATTCTTCCAATACAACAAAACAAATTAGTGACACCGTATGGCCCTCGCTTTTGGTGAAAAATGTAATGATTTAATGCAATGCAATGTATAAAATGTAAAAGAAGAAGTTTATAGAGGATACATCTCCCTTTGTATCAATTTATTACCAATGTTATTACCAATTATATGTTATCCGATCTGAGGTATTCGTTTATTTCAAGAGAAATTGGGGGTATTTGCAACATCTATGAACATTTAGAATATGAGCTCTCATAGATAAACTATATTAGACACATAATTATACTGATACACAATAGTATTACCTTCGTACTCATCACTTTTTGACATAGTAAGCATGTTATCCAAGTAGTTTTTCCACAGGTATATCATGGCATTGATGCCTACATGAAGCCCCCGTAATCACGTGCTGCCAATATGTTGAAATGGTTGGGAATCGATTACCACGCAAGTGTTTCTCTTTTTCCCTAGTAGATGACATTAGATTGAAGTGTTTAAGGAAATATGACGCCGTACCTTCCGCACCTTTTGTGTTTTACTGGCTACAGGTTCAATTTAATATTCAACGATTTCAGTAACGTTTGAAAGCTCAAAATGTACTTAACGGCGTCATCTGAATGAATCCATAACGGTTGGACTTCCTCGATATACAAAGGCGATTTCGATATACAAGACGTAAGGCATGACAGCTGATGCTGTGTGAGGTACCAATACAAGGCGATCAATGCGCCTGAACAAATATCAAAGCAAAATGCGAAAAAGCTCTAAACGGGTTTTGTAAGGATTTACTGAAGAATAGTTCGATGGGCTTATTCAGAAGGCAAGTGTGTACTTACAATGAGAGACCACGACATTGGGATCACGGATTTATTTCAAACTTTGTATACATTTAGTAGGCCATTAAAACAACATAATGTGCAAGTAGTAAGGTACACTACTATGGTAATTTTGAGATAGTGGCAAGAGAAGTTTTACACATCTATTATGTGACTGATCTATCTGTGCTTAGGTTCGTACATTAGAGTCGATGGTGGTCAAGTGGCGCCGGCACAGTAGCTCAGCGTTTTCGGTTAGATGGTTAGCTGCCCGCCGTAATAAAAAAACTGAGTGAACGGATCAACGATGAACTTGAACAGGTGTCATGGGACGTCTGCCCTGAACAAATGCAACGAGCAAAATGCAACGAGTCTGGGACTCTTATCAGGCTGGATTAATGGAAGATTTGATGAAGATCCAAGGAAGAGCCACACGTTTCGTCACGGGACTGTGCATCCCGGAGAGACATACTGGCGAAATTCCGAGAGCGAATGTTCTGATAAAAGACGGGCCACATATTTCTTTCTCCTACATACCTCTCGCGAAATTAGGACGTCGAGAAAGCCAGAGAAATTAGAGCTCATACGGAGTATTACATATAGAGTGTATTCCCATACATTATTCGCGAATGGAACACGGAAGATGGGGAACTATAGTGGTACCGCCAAGTACCCTCATCGACACACTGTAAGGTGTCTTGCGGAGTAATGATGTAGAGGTGTAATCTATCGGTTTCAGGGGAGAGTCATATGGCTCCAGTCCATGGTGCTATTGTTATCTGGCACAATTGTGATCTCTCTGTTCTAGACTTCTGGCTATGTCATGGGCCTCCAAAAATATTTCTAGAATTCTGGCTATGTCATGGGCCTCCAAAAATAGATGAATATAGAGGTTTGAAGAATATTACATCCAGTATTTACTTTTGGAAATAAATACTGTAAAGAATGAAAAAATATTATTGAACGATATAATATCTGAAGTAGAAGTACTTACGCATGTATGTATTCGTTTACGATTTGCAAACCGCTCTTCAGTGAATGGTGAAAGATATTTGGCCTAATTATAAGTTACTGCCCTTAGTTTTCTACTTAATGGTGGAAAGATTAGTACCTATATGTTTCCTTACGCTCATAGTTACTTACAACTTGTGTTTACAGTCATTATGTGAAACATATGAAGTAGCCAGAAGAATTATTATAAGGTTTCTTTCTAACATTTTTCTCTATGAAATTAACTAATATTGCGTATTTCTTTCGACAATTGTTTACGTTCTCCATTCATGTGCAGAACACTTCCGCATCGATAAAACCGACCAGTCGCTATCCTAGCAGTACATCTCCGACTTCTTCTGAGCATTTAAGACCGATTTGACGAGGATCCGAAACACTCAATATCTCCTCTAGGGAAAGTCAAATGAGGGTCTCGCATATCGACTTCTTTACAACTATCTACCTCTTTATAGAGATGCATCCAACATGCCGAAGTGCGGCTGTGGACACCATATAAACTGTGGAATCAGCTGGTAACTTTACTTACGATTGTACACAATAACTATCACTGACGTGCGAGCCACGTATCGAATAGAAGTCATGACACATCTATCGGTGACCAGAACGAATGTAACACGTAGTACCGTAACAGATGCAAACAATAACTGCTGGAAAATGAAAATTACGTAGAATATTTCAATGGAGATATTGTAAAACGTAAGTTAAGAAAGGGCCAGATGCGTGAGCAGATTTCGTAATTGCTAGGCTAAAATGTGTTGCTACGAGGAGTGGCAGATATGTTATCATCAGTGCCATTTACTGAACCGAAACTGGAAAGTTTCGGAGACTGAAGCTATTTCTCTATATAGGGACGAAACACAGTTCACCAAGAATTTGGCGTCTCAGTAATAATCCGTATAACGTATCACTGGGAACATGCGAACTGCTAAAAGATGTGCCTTCTATACAGCTTTGTAAGACATACACACACTATTTCCATCTATGTTATGATCACCCATGGAAAATACACTACCGAAAAAAATCGCAATTCCAGAGAGGATGTTATTGGATATAGGCTACGCCTTTTACGAAAAAACACTGTTTTTCTTGTTACTCAAACATGTTCCGGCACATGTGTGTCATCAACATTGGGCTTTGTTTATCGAACAATGGGAAAAGTGAACATATTTTAGGTTGTAATTCACCTTACAGGGTGAGGACTCAATTTGTTAGATCATTTACAACCTAATATATGTTCACTTTGTACAGTTTTCAATAAATAAAATCCACTGATGATGGCGTGTTTGGACAACAAGAGAAAACAGTGTTTTTGCATAATAGGCGGAACCTATATCCGATAGTTTAACTACAAACACGGAAAGAAGCACAAGAGTTGCAGATCCAAAAGACAAATACCAAAAGGAGTTGTACGACACAAACGAACGTTGGTAGGCGTGTTTCTATATCTTAAAAATGATGCCTATTCAATTTTCGCGCCAGTCGCTCGTGCTGGCCCACAGCTGTTGTAATTGATCCCTAATATCCTAGCTACTGGTACTACGACGGAGTTGACGTACGAGCTGATCCCACATAAGTTCTGCTGGGAAGAGATCTGGTGATCTTCTAGTCACGTGAGTACCTCGGCATTACGTAGACAATTCATAAGCACGTACCATCTATGGACGAGCAATTGCCCGTTGAAAAAGGGCACCACGACACTATCGCACGATCGGTAACATACGAAGGTTGGAACTTTAATAGTGGCAACTATTTATTTACAGCTCGTACAAAACAGATACGTTTTTCAAAGTTTTACTGACCTTCAAAGTAGTCACCAGCATTGTGTGGAAGTTGTGTTGACAGTTCGAGCGGCGCGGTCTATTGCCTGACGAATTTGTAGCAGTTTCGAAGCGAATGCCGTGAAATGCTTCCTTCAGTTTAGAAATCGAGTTGAACTCACGAGGGCTTAAGTCAGGGGAGTGCAGTAGGTGGTATAGCACTTAGCAACCCCATCAGTCAAACAAAGCAGTAACAGCTTGCACTGTACGTGCTTGAGCATTGTCCTGCAAAATGATGGTCAGGTCCTGCAGAAAGTGTCATCACTTCTGTCTCTAAGCTGGTCGTAGGATGTGTTCCAGAAATGAACAGATTATGTGGTATCTGGCGCACAATATGGCGATCCTCGTGGTGATCAGACCTGGTTGGCTGGAACCTTGACGACACGTATGCCTGCCTTCGAGTTCCCATGCAGTGAAACATCGAACCACTATCACATCCGAATTCCCCACAAATATGGATATTGAATAATTCGACCAGCTGCCCAGATGGAAACCTACAATGAAGCCTCTTTCAAAATCTGTCAGGTGCTGATAACGCCGACTTTCACGGATACGTGATATATTAGCGTCCTTCATAGTGATCACTCAAAATCTGACATTGTTCACGCCTCTTATGTACCCTTATGACTTCAATTGGAACGATCACATTGATAATGTTGTGAGTAAAGCAAACCAGAGACTGTGATTTATTGGCAGAACACAAAAAATGCAACAGGTCTGCGAAAGAGACTGCTTAAACTACACCTATCCGCTCTCTACTGGAATATTACTGTGCAGTGTGGGACACGGATCAGGTAGAACTGTCCGAGGACATCGAAAAAGTTCGAAGAAGGGCATCTTATTTTTTATTATCACGAAACAGAGGAGATATGATACGTGAATTGGGATGGCAGTCATTAAAGCAAAGGCGATTTTCCTTGCGGCAGGATCTTCTCGTGAAGTTTCAATCACTAACTTTGTTCTCGAGTTGTGAAAATATTTTGTTGGCTCCCACCTATATACGGAGGAATGATCATCATAATAAAATAAGAGACATCAGAGCACACACGGAAAAACTGAACTGTTCGTTTTTCCCGCTCACTGTTCGAGCGCGGAACGGTAGAGAAATAGCTTGAAGGTGATTCGATAAATCCTCTATCAGGCACTTAATTGTGAATCACGAAATAATCTGTAGATGTAGATGTATCAGGCCTGGTAACAACAATAAACATGAACAGTGCTGACGCACTCTGGTGGCCGTTCTATCTGTCACAGAGAATTACAACTCCAACCATTTACATACTGACCGAATGTGTGTACGTGTACAAAGTTACATCGGCATCCGACCATGTCTTCTGATTGCTTCATTTTTTTGTCGGGCAGTGTATAATTTGGTGGAAAAAGATCGGTCTAATAAGTCTTGTTTCGTTAACTCCTATTTTCATATTATTTACAAGCTCTTCAAACCACCGAGCGAGGTGGCGTAGTGGTTAGCACACTGGACTCGCATTCGGGAGGACGACGGTGCAAACCTGCGTCCAGCCATCCCGATTTAGGTTTTCAATGATTTCCCTAAATCGCTTCAGGAAAACGGCGGGAAGGTTCGTTTGAAAGGGCACGGCCGACTTCCTTCCCCATCCTTCCCTAATCCGATGGGACCGATAACCTCACTGTTTGGTTTCCTCCCCCAAAACAGCCAACCAACCAGTCTTGAAACCAATGAGGACTTATTCTGCGAGTTCACTTACCAGTAAATGCTTCTTGCTTCTTTAGGAAAAAAAAATTTCAATATCAACCTTTCCATCACACGGTATTGACGTCGGGGAATATTATCCGAATTGATCAATCGTTGCATTACCGTTACTTTGTCAGGTTTCAATTTGCGTCGGTGCATAGTTCTGCGAGCATACGCTCAGACAAAATAGCTTGAAGCCCTAGGTGGTGCAACCATTTCCTCGGATTTCTTTTCAAGGCTGCTCCTAAGTAATTTAGTTCGACTAAAACGATATACCACGAGCAATAATCTGCGGAACGGGCCGCATCGTATGGACGGTCGGAGCTTGCCTCTCCGCTCATCGTCGGACACATTTCCTGATACAGAATCTGTAGAGAAGGCAGCACAATGAGGCGTAATGATGAGAATCATTCTACGGTGCTATGATAACGTAAGTGGCAAAGAAGTGATACTTTTCGACAACAAACTTAATAGTTATCGTGTGCTTCTGAAAGTTTCCTGAAGGCCAAACTAACGGTTGTACGTTTCTCTTTCTTGAACTCTCGCGTGGCTTTTTTAGATCATCGTGCACGCATAAAAAAGAGAAGCAAGGAGGGTTAGACGCAATTCCCCCTTAATTGCGGATAGTTTCTGTTGTGGTATGCATACGACTCTACCAAAAATCTTAACTACCTTGAGCAGCTAGCTCGGCACCCCACACATAATCTTAGATCTTGTAACTACAAATAAGCCGTATCTTTACAATAATGTCAGCATATAAACGGGGGTTAGCGATCATGATTTCATTATAGCAATTATGGTGACGAAAGTTAATAAATCAGTCAAGACGGCGAGGAGTGTGTTTCTGCTGGACAGAGCAGATAAGGGTTTGTTAGCATCTCAGTTATACAGTGGATTGACGTCACTTAGTTCCAGTAAGATGGAAGTAGAGGACTTATGGGCAAAGTTTAAGCAGATTGTAAATTGTGGTCTGGAGAGTTATGTGCCTCGTAAGTGGATAAAGCATGGAATAGACTCACCAGGCTTTAGTAACGGAATTCGGAAGATGCTGAGGAAGCAGGGTCTATAGCTCTCTCCATTCAAAAGAGAACGCACAAGTGACGACAAGCAAAGGTTTGTAGAGATTCGTGCGTCTGTGAAAAGATCTATGCGCGAAGCATACAACTACCACTGTCACACCTTAGCAAAAGGTCTGGTAGAGAACTCGCGAAAATTCTGATACTATGTAAAATCGCTAGGCGGGTCTAAGGCTTCTATTCAGTCCCTCGTTGACCAGTTTGGTGTGGTAGTTGAAGACAGCAAAACGAAAGTCGTGGTTTTAAATTTCACGTTCAAGAAATCGTTCACACAGGAGAATCGTACAAACATACTGCCATTTGACCATCGGATAGACTCTCGTATGGACGACAAAGTAATAAGCATCCCTGGCGTAGATAAACGACTGAAAGATTTGAAACTAAATAAATCACCAGGTCAGGGGGAATACCAATTCGATTTTACAAAGAGTATTCTACATCATTGGACCCTTACCTGTCTTGCACTTTAAGCAAACTCCGTTCCTGGGTTCGATTCCCGGCAGGGTCAGGGATTTTCTCTGCCTCGTGATGACTGGGTGTTGTGGTATGTCCTTAGGTTAGTTAGGTTTAAGTAGTTCTAAGTTCTAGGGGACTGATGACCATAGGTGTTAAGTCCCATAGTGCTCAGAGCCATTTGAATCATTTTTGAAGCAAACTCCCAAGTGACTGGAAAAAAAACGCAGGTGACTCCAATAAATCACAAGGGCAAGAGAATAGACTAGCAAAATTACAGACCAATATCCTTAACTTCTGCTTGCTGCAGAATCCTTGAACGTATTCTCAGTTAGAATAAAACAACTTTCTTGAGTCTGAGAAGCTTATGTCCACGAATCAGCACGGTTTTAGAAAGCATCGGTCGTGCGATACTCAGCTTGCCCTTTTCTCACGTGATATACTGTCAGCTATTGATGACGGGTAACAGGCAGATTCCATTTTTCTGGATTTCCGGAAAGCATTTGACACGGTTCCCCATTGCAGGCTGCTAACGAAAGTACGAGCGTATGGAATAAGTTCACAGATATGTGAGTGGCTCGAAGACTTCTTAAATAATAGAAACCAGTATGTTCATCAGAGACAAGGGTATTGTCAGCAGTGCCCCAGGGAAGTGAGTGCGATAGAACGCATGTTGTTCTCTGTATAAGTAAATGATTTGGCGGACGGGGTGGGCTGCAATCTGTAGTTGTTTGCTGAAGATGCTGCGGCGTACGCTAAGGTGTCGAAGTACGATAGTAGTACATTGGTGTTTCCTCTAAAACTCTGACACTGTTCACTATCTAGAATAAGTACTCTGTGCGCTTTTGAATCCGTTTCTGAACGCACTTTTTCCCTAAACAATGAAGGATCCCAACATTCAGCTGTATATGGATGTTAAACACTGCTTAGTAGATTATTCTGTACAGTATATACTGTCGAAAAAACATCAAAGGTGGTTGTCTATGTTTTAGCTGTTCAGTTAGAGGGTGGGATTAGAGATTAGGGAGCTTCGTGTTACCGTCGGCTCCATTGAGATCCAGTCCGGCGTACATTACGGCTAATACGAAGCTGCGGTTTTAATTAGGGAGTAACTTTCCGACTTACGTAAGGACAGCAAGGCGTATGTGTTTCGAATCACGTGCTGCGGCTGCCAGCCTGTTCTGTGGCTGGCAGAGCGGTAGGCGTGGCTCCATTGTTGAGGCGAGCTACATACGTGTTAGCAATCAAATCACGTCTGATTTAGTACAATAAAATCCTTCATTGCTTAGTGAGGGTATCAGAGGGTGCTTCGATTCTGACGCAGCTGATGGGAACACTGTGCCCAGCCCGCATTTGTGTCTTAGTGACTTTTCGTCCTCGTAAAAATGTGCAGTAATTGGTGGTAAAATTCATGAGAGTTTTCAAGACAAGACCGTCGCGCGGCTATTTCCCACAGAGAACTCAACAACGATGATCCAGAAGACCGAATATAAAGAAAGGCTAGGGTCAGTTATTTCGTCTCGGGCGCGTTTCCAAGGTCCCATCTGATGGACAACACAGTACTTCGCAGTTTCAGCAACGTTTTTTTAATCATTTCTTTGCTTACACAGAGTTTTGGGCGGATTCGTAGAGGAAAATGCGGTTCAGTAATTTTATTACTTGAGTGCTTTCACGCCACAAAACTAAGTAAGGCTAGAACTTTGCATTTCATGCTTTCTGAGTTATAGGTTGGCCTGCAAGTGAAAATCATCGTAGGCTGGCCGGGTGGAAAAATTCTTTTGCGTTTTGGTCTGTGATGGGTACACTTGTTAATCGACAACTGAGAAATTTCGAACATAATTAAAGAGTAGAATTGTGTATGCAGGTAAACATTCTGAAATTTTCACTGAAGTGTTGTGGCACTTGGAGACGTTAACAAAGAACCTTGTGGTATTAAGAATAATTGTTGACGGCTAGAAAATCATGAACAACATAAATTGATAAAATTATTGCTAGTGACTTTTTTTTAAGTGTAGTGCTTTGTTACTTGAGTCATTATTGATGGTTTTTGAGTGGAGCGATATGCATTGATGAATGATGTCAATTATGAGATTGAAATGCAAGGTTTATATTTAGTCTATATTATCAATTTTGGTGTATGGCAGTAAGAGATCAGCCTGTAATTGCAAAATCGTTCAAAAACAGAAGACTGCTCAAGAGAGACGTTGGTAGTATGGATGTTGTGATTACTACCAGTGACAGGCGACCAGACGAATGGCTCGGAGAACAGACTCGAGTTGATGTCTTATTTTTCCAAAAAGTAAGAAAAGGTCAGTACGATCAACCGAAGAATGCAGAGAAATCGCATAGAAATTGTGCAGCGTCAGCCTGGACACGTACAGCTGAAGACTGCAATGCGTGGAAAATTCGAGAGAGTTCTGAACGGCTGATGATGATAATTCTTCTTCGTAGTTGTCATGCAATGAATCGTATTATTTTACTTTCACCGTCGACGCCACTGTCAGTCGTTACAAATTACGGTTTTGAACCTTGAGCTGAAATTAATGTGTTCAAAGTTCTTACACAGATCTATACTCAGACACTTGTTTGTAGATATTTTTTATTCTATCCATAGGTGTTTGTGTTCCCGTCTGCTGTCTTCTCCTACAGATGTTGCCACAGGTGATCACAAGGACCCATAACTGTGAAACGCCACTCAAATTCTGTGAGGTAAACTCAAAATTGTAATTAATAGTCCGAAAGAATCGAAGGTAGCAATAGTAACACGATGTAATTAATTGCATGAATGTGCGATAAGTATTAATATGGGATATATATTAGTGTTATTTTCGTTGATTCTTGCAAACTGTTTGTAATACCATGAACGACTCATCTTTAGGCTTTCTGTAGAGTACTAATATGGTTTGTTCCAACATCTCAGCGACATTTCGCTGACACCTTTTTGGTCGTTTTCACATCACTGAAATACCTCCTGGAACGTATTTAAATTGTACGGCATTCTGTGACATTAATGTGTAAGCAAAGAGACTCTGTTCGTTCACCCTTGTACGAACACGTATATAACGTTACTACCGAGGATCACCGAGTATTAAACGCCAGACTAATGTAATTTCTGAGTATCAGGAAACTTCTTGTTTGACTTCCAGAGATTTCATTGACGCTGATTTACAGTAGGATTTTGGAAAATATACTATCTACGAACATTATGAATTCCCCCGAAGAATACATACATGATACATAGCCAGCACGGATTCAGAAAATATCGTTCTTGTGAACCACAACCAGATCTTTATTCACACTTTGGTTTAATATTTGTAGATTTACAGAAAGCTTTTGACACCGTACCACACAAGCGACTTCTAATTAAATTGTTTGCCTGTGGACTGTCGTCTGAGTTGTCCGACTGGATTCGTGAGTCCCTGTCAGAAAGATCGCATTTCGTACTAACTGATGGAAAGCCATCGAGTGAAACATCAGTAGTGACATCAGCCGTTCCCCAAGGAAGTGGTGCAGGGCGTCTGCTCTTCGTAACCTCCGTAAATTATTTAGAATACTAACTTAGCAGCTGTCTTATATTGCCTGCAGAAGATGTTACCCTTTATCGTCTGGTAAAGTGATCAGAAGATCAAAACTAATTGCAAAATGATTTCGATAAGATATTTGTATTGTGTGGAGAGTGGCAGTTGACTCTAAATAATGAACAATGTGTGAAGTCATCCACATGAGTACTAAAAGGAATAGGCAGGGTGAACCAAAACTCCACCAACAAACTTTCGGAGGTGGTAGTACGGACCAAAACAAGGAAAAAAGTCTAATAAACATGGCGTCTAAAACGCGCAACTTACGAGTTATGAGCACTTGTGCATTTTCGATACTGTTAAACACATCCTTTCTAGCGCAAGCTCTTTGTTTACCATATTTTGGGAGGAGGTACTAAGGAGCAAAACAAGAAAACGTGTCCAGTAAAAATGGGTTCCAAAATGTGTACCTTAAGAGCTATCAGCATTTATTCAGTAGAAGTGATGTGTTTCACAGTAACGGAGATGAACAAGTGCTCATAGCTCTTAAGGTATACATTTTAGAACCCATGTTTACTAAACATTTTTTCTTGTTTCGGTGCGTTATACCACCTCCGAAAGTTTGTCGGTGGATTTCTGGTTCCCTCCGTGTAGACTATCACTTCAACTAAATACCTAGGCATTACAATTATGAACAACTTAAACTGGAACGATCAAATTGAAAATACAATGTTAAGGCAAACAAAAGACTGTGTTCTAGTGACAGAACACGTAGAATGTGCAACAAGTTTGCTAAAGAGACTGCCTACAATACGCTTGCCCGTTCTTTTCTGGTGTACTGCTGTGTGATATTGAATCCTTACCAGATAGGAGTGACGGAGGACATCGGAAAAGTTCAAAGAAGGACAGTTCGTTTTGTATTATTGTGAATTAGGGGAGAGATTGTCGCAGACATAATACACGAACTGGGCTGGCAATCATTAAAACAAAGACGTTTGCCGTTACGGCGAAATCTTTCTACGAAATTTCAATCATCAGATTCCTCGTCTGAACGCGAAAATCCTTTGTTGATGGTAGCCTACATAGGGAGAAACTATCATCGTAATGAAATAAGAGAAAGCAAAGTTTGCGCGGAGAGATTTAAGTATTCGTTTTTCCCGCGCGCTATTCGAGAGTGAAACGGTAGAGACGCAGTCTGAAAGTAGTTCGATGGACCCTCTGCCAGGCACTTGTATAGACATGTAGATGTAGTTAAACTGCAGCTGCTCTCATAAATGGCCGGCCGGGATGGCCGAGCGGCTCTAGGCGCTGCAGTCTGGAGCCGCGAGACCACTACGGTCGCAGGTTCGAATCCTAACTCGAGCATGGATGTGTGTGATGTCCCTAGGTTAGTTAGGTTTAAGTAGTTCTAAGTTCTAGGGGACTGAAGACCTTAGAAGTTATGTCCCATAGTGCTCAGAGCCATTTGAACCATTTTTTTCTTACAAATGCGTATGGCATACATCTGCACAAGGATAATATAGTGAAGGGCTCCCATTCTGCTGTTACATATCTCGGCGAACAGTATCGTCAGTAATGTACAGTATACAGCATAAAACACATGATTGCGGTTTCAAACATGTCAGAACAAATCCACAATCAGTTTATAAGAGAAATTTCCCTTTCAAGTTACGTGGGACCGACGTATCCTGGTTGAGAAATAAATTGCAGATATCCTCCAGACGTGCTCGATGCTTTTCTGTACGTCTTAGGAGGGGCACGTTCAGGGACATTGCAACAAACCTAGGTTGCTATTTAAGTTGATTTGTTTGACGTTACGTCGTAAGTCGTATAAATATGTACAAAAGCCTCACGCACCACTATCTCACCGATTTCAATATTACCAGAGATATCAGTTTATAACTAGTTAGTATTTATACGTATGCGTGATGTCCGTTCCTTCGGACATGTCCGAAAGAACAGACACCACGCGGAATCCACAGCTGTGATACATATTATAATGCAGCCGACGTCAATAGTTCTTTCCCTTTTCTTTCCTTTCTCCTCCTCCATCCTCAGTTTACAAAATATCTAGTATTTGATGATAAATTATCTGAGACGGCAAATATAAAACGAAATGAATGTAGGCACAAAATTCCACCTCTAATTTGTCCAATAAAATCGAAATCACAAGACTTTTATACCAACTACGTGTCTTCCTGTATTGCGACATGAAAGCATAACCTGAAAATTACGATGTATCATTTTCTAGTGTTTAATAAGCAGACATAATTCGATTACTATGTTTTTACATTTAATTGGTTTATATAGTTCCAAGAAAATGCAAAGCACCCGCTGCTGGCACATGGCATTTGGGGAATCACATGGCATGTTCACTGAAGAAACGTCACTGTAAGTTGTTAGTTTAACATTTAGACGCATAATTTATTATAAACGAATGAAATCATTTCATATGTCTGATGAGGGTTCAACTTCATCTACATACATACTTCCCACTCCTGTTCTACTTACAAATGGAGCGATCGCTAAGTTCTATTATCTTGTCTTCACGATCCTTAAACGAGATGAATGTTGGTGGCAGTAGGATCGTCCTGTAGTCTGTCGCAAACGCCGGCTCTACATACTTTGTCCGTAGTGTTCCTCGAAAAGAACGTCTTGTTCCCTCGACGGATTCTTATTTGAGTTCAATGAGCATTTCTGTAACAATCGCGTGCTGATCGAACATGCCTGGAACAAACCTAGCAGCACATATCTGAATTGCTTCGATGTCTTCCCAGATGGCAGCTATCACAAACAGTGGGGCGTATAAGTGGTACGCATACCGCATCGTTCATAGATGAGCTACACTTTCCTATAATTCTCCCAAAAATTGAAGTCGACATTCGCCTTCACTACAGGCGAACTTTCGTTCTCGTTCCATTTCATATCACTTAGCAGTGTCACTCAAGAGTCACTCAAAGACGACACTTTTCCCATACACTACATCGTCATCAGCAAACACTCGCAAATTGGTTCGTACCATATCAGTCAGATCGTTTACATATGTAAAAAAAATGGATTTATGCCACCTTTTATAGGTTATTCAGCTGTGATTTTTCCCGGATAGGCTGCATGTAATTCACGAATTGTTTCTCGAAAGTTATTTAGCATTCTTTGTAGACTGCAACGCTTCCTTCTTATGTGATGTCCATGAAGAATCATACTATGGGCTCTACATTTATAAAGACGAGGACAGAAACCATTCGAGGTGTAGCAGTGGTTAAGGCAATGCCCCGCATTCGGAAGAAGTTTTGGAGTTTAACGTCCTATAGCCTGTGCGGTCATTAGAGACGGAACACAAGCTCGGATTAGGAAAAGATGGGGAATGAAATCGGCCGTGCCCTTGTCGGAGGAACCATTCAGACATATGACTTCATCGATTTGAGGAAATCACGAGAAATCTAAATCTGGATGGCCGGACGGGCATCTGAACCATCATCGACTCGGATGCGAGTTCAGTGTGCTAACCATTACGCCACCTCGCTCGGTCCCTCGCATTCGGGATTAAGGTAATTAAAATCCCTGACTGACCATCCACATTTAGGTTTTGCATGGCTTCCCTAAATCTCTTAATGCAAATATCGGGATGGATCCTTTGAAAAGGACAAGGACTATTTCTTTACCCAAACCGAAAGTGTGCACCGGTCTCAAATTATGTCGTCATGGGCCATTAAATCTAAATCGTTTTTCCATTTTTACGACCACAGAATTTCGATATTTTTAGAGATACTGAATATGAGCTGATATTCCGTTAAAAACCAAGAAGGTTAGTGCACAAAGGAAAATAGAAGACCAAATGTTTTCATTTGGTGTACAGAGTGAAGTGGCTCAGTTGTAAATATTCTGGAAAGCCGGGGTGCAGTTCACATCTGGTCAGCCAGGTTTAGAGTTTACCACAATAGCTTGTGGTGAATGCTGAAATTCATCAATTGAAGAGACTCCTTACTATACGAACTTGTGCTCTGCCTTCAGTGACTTCGTTATGAATGTGGTGTTAAGTCCAAGTTTCCTTTTTCTCTTTCTACCTGTGGTAGGGAATAGCAGTCTGCCGCTTTTTCCGCCCTTTCTTTTGTACGAGGTAAAGTTTAGGATAAGTTATCGAACCATATTACTTCTTTAAATTCTCGTCTGTGAATAATCCATGACATAGCCATCATACACTTAGTGCTAAAACGTTGTTTACGTAATCAGATATTTGGATGTTGTGTTCTGGGTACGAGTTGGTCCCATTCACCTTGGACTGCGAAGCCGGTTTCGCGAGAAGCGGACTGAATTCTGAGTTCTCTGGTGTCGCATTTGCATTACAGTGCGTGTCGCGAATCCCGATCGGCGGAACAGATCACTGGATAGTGACTTTCTTCTCTTACCACGAGCTGTATTTGCTGTCATGTTCTTAGCCTACGGTTCTTCTCGATGCACAAAAGTCGCTGTCAGTCTTCGATAAACAAACAGATTTTCAACCATCTCTCTACTTAGAAACAGAGAGAGAACATTTTTATCTAACCTGCAACACACAAACTGAGTAGAATAGTGTGTTTAAACAGCATGATAATGGGCACCCTGAGAAGCAGAGAAACTGGGTACCCCAGGTAGTTTAACACAAGACTGAAACTTCTTAGGACATCCGTCAAGTCGGTAATTAGTATTTTACATTCGAATTTGTTGAACGGCTACGCTAATTTTGGCTTCGGTCAGATTTGGGTTGTCTGTGAGCCTTCGGCTACTTCAAATTTGCAGTGAAAATCTCTTTGCTTTCGCAGCAGCATCCTAACGCGGCTGTTGAACCTCGGGGTTTTCCCATCTCTCAAAACATTGCTCGGCACATACCTGTCTAATTCGTACTGCACAGTGCTCCTGAACTTTGTTCATTGTTGCTCAATACTGTCAGTATTGGAGATGGAATTTTCATGTTTACCTCTCACTTAACCTAAAGTGTGTTTCTTGTTGCTGTTACTAAGTAGGAATGTTTTCCTTCCTTTCTTTATATTCCTGTTTACTGCCGTTTTCAGTGACAATGTCACGGCCTTATGATCACTGAGTCCCTGTTTAGCAGCATGTTGATCGACCTTTGGAGCACAATTTTGCGTTGTTGATAAACAGTGTGAAACAAAGAATTGTGTGATGGCACGGTGTTCCAGTTTATCTATTTGGGCTAAACAAACACAACACGTCTACTTTAAAAATCGTATAAATAAAATTACTCCGCACATCAAGTGGGTACTTAGTTTACTTTATTACGCAAATGTACCAACAAAAGATGAACACTGTAGCTGGACAAGACAAAAAAATGGCTCTGAGCACTATGGGACTCAACTGCTGAGGTCATTAGTCCCCTAGAACTTAGAACTAGTTAAACCTAACTAACCTAAGGACATCACAAACATCCATGCCCGAGGCAGGATTCGAACCTGCGACCGTAGCGGTCTTGCGGTTCCAGACTGCAGCGCCTTTAACCGCACGGCCACTTCGGCCGGCTGAACAAGACAGAGCAGATACAGTCGTAGATCGGTACGTAAAAGAACATTTGGAGAAGCTGTGTGACAAGATTAGAAACGTAGACAAAGGCAGTACAAAAATGCGAGTGTCGAGGTGGTGGTGTCCTTTTTATGTAGAATTTCCAAGAGAGTATACCTTCTCTTTTATTTTAATGTTACTGGGTTTCCAACTTACAGTCGTCACAGCTCGTTCACTCAAGCGCTGGTTGAGTTGCGAAGAAACTGCGCATGAGCGAGGTCAACAGGCTTGGAGAAGTGCCATGACTGGCCAGGTGTAACGGTGGACCTGAGAAAGCTTCCTTACGTGGATATGTAGCCTACACAGCACTTACGTACTTTCAGCAAAGCAACGGACTCATATTCGGTAGGCTATCATCGTATAAGTTTTTCTCGCAAATTTTCACTTCATGGTAGATCTGAAGAATAGCCTTTTTGCTTTTCCTTTCTCTGTTCGTGAAACACAACTAAGTTTTCTGCAGCTTATGAGTGAGTCTGTTAACTCCGACGTAGAATATAGAACAATAATATTAGTGCTGTATGTTAATTAACGGCGTATAAGAGCTGCTGCGAATCTTCGTCTCTGCTGACAACTTACAAGTAGCACTTCTGTGTAAAACAAAGGTAAAAACAGTCAACAAATTTCAGTTTCTAAGGTAAGGGTAACAGGAATAAAATTGTTGAAGTCTGTGTTTTTCGTTGTTGTGCCCTTTAAACTTCTTATTTTAGAACAACAATATAGATTCTTTGGCATAACCGGTGTGTCAGTTTCCATCATTTTAGCCACAGGAAATAAATGTTGTTCTATCTCGTGAGATGGCGGCACCGGAAGCAGACTTTTCCAGCGGATCGCGCTTAGTTAGAACTCTAGCGCGATCCGCCAGCTCTGCCGGCAGCCAGGCGAAGATCGTTCAAGGTCACCCGCCTTCCAAAGCGTGAGTGAAGACAGCCATGCATTTTGGCATCTGTTTCCACACGTAAACCAGTTTGTGTTTGGAAGATCCTTTGATACCAATAAAGGGGTAGTAACAGTCCGAGATTAATATTTTTCACATCTTTCAGAATCACATTTCACAGTTGGTATGTACATCCTGGAAGAAAAATACAACAAAGTGCACGGACGTAAAGGAGAGTAAGTTAAAAAATTGGTGAATTTTGACATTTAGAAACAGAAACTAATCTCGAAACAGTCTAAGTTGCTTTTTGTTCAATCTTAGTAATCGGTTTCAGTTCAATGATGTTCAATCTAAAATGTCTATGGTGAGGTGGCATGAATGACAGTATTGTTTAAGCAGGTGGCAGGCAGCCGTGTAAAATAAACAATTTGAAAAAACTCTTGCCTAGTAGAAGGCACTACTTCATCAGTGCTTACAAGGCTCTCACCTCACCGTGGATATTCTAATCTCAACTTGCTATAACTGAAACCGGTCATCAGTAATACTCAACACCAAAAGAAATTAACGTAGACTAATGAATTTTCTGGAACAGATTTGTCTAGGTAATATATTTAAGTGATTAACGTACCCAAGATCACACATTAATGAAAGCGCGAGATAAGACATTGTAAATGTGAAATGCTGATACAATAATAACCGGTGTAACCGCCAGACTGTTGAATGCAAGAATGCAAACGTGCATGCGTTGTCTTGTTCAGGTACCGGATGTCAGATCGTGGTATGGAGTCCCATGCCTGTTGCACTTGCTCGGTCAATATAGAGCGGTTAATTCTGTTTGTAGATGACGCTGGAATTGTCGCCCGATGTTGTCCCGTACGTGCTCGACTGGAGATAGATATTTGGTGATCGAGCAGGCCAAGGTAACATATCGACACTCTGCAGAGCATGTTGAATTACAACAGCGGTATGTGGGGATGCGTTATGCTGTCGGAAAATAGCCCCTGGAATGCTGTGCGTGAATGGCAGCACAACGGGCCAAATCACCAGATTGATGTGCTCGTGCAGTCGCAGGAAACCGCGTCCCAGACCGTAGCTGCAGGTGTAGGTCCAATGTGTCTAGCACGCAGATTGGTTGGTTGCAGGCCCTCAAGTGACCTCCTTCTAATCAACACCCGGCCATCGCTGGCAAGAGGGAGAACCAGCTTTCATCAGAAAACACAAGAGACCTTCATCCTGCCCTCCAATGTGTTCTCGCTTGACACCACTGAAGTGGCAAATGCCGGTGGTTTGGGGTAAGTGGAATGCACGCTACAGCAATCTCGCTCGGAGCTGTCCTCGAAGTAAGCGATTTGTAACAGCTCGTTGTGTCATTGCAGCACGATGCACCAAAGCCCCACGCCGAACACGACGCTCTCCCTCTCGTTAGTGCCACGTGGCCGTCCGGAGCCCGATCTTCTTCCGACCGTACATTCTCGCGACCACCGCTATCGGCAGTCACGTACAGTGTCTCCGTTCTTGCCAAATCTTTCTGCAATATCGCAGCTTTTCGTCGCCCTATTACACGACGTCGACGAAACTGAGTGAGATCTGATAATGGCTTCTTTGTCGCCTTAAGGGCATTCTCGACTAACATCACCACGTCCAATCTCGACGATACTAACGCTCAAAACTGTTACAGCGTGTATTTGAAGCGAAGCTGATTTGCATCACCATAGTGGCGTTACTAACGCCACGGTTATGCGACTGGCGCGAAATCCGAGTAGACGTAATCTTTCACATATATAAACATGCGCACCAACTTTCGTTTATGTCACACAACTCCTTCTCGGTGTCGCGTTTTTTTTCCATCAGTGTATAAGAAGCAACGAGCACTGTTTATAGATTAATTTTTGGTAGTCAGTTGCTGTAGTTCGTCGACGATATGTCAGAAAAGGTACTAAAAAATCGCAGTTTCTCACTGGGCAGCGGAGAAATTTTCACAGTCCTCTCGTACTCTTAAACGCGATCGTACATTGCACTCGATCGTACGAAGATACGCACAGACACCGAAACACATCGGATATGTCAACGAACAACGCTCGCAGGTTTGACTCGTTAAGACAATCCCGTAATTTTTCGTCGTATATTTCGCGAGCGCAAAGTGAGCGGACGGTATTAACGGCCTCGCCGTCGACCGGAAGCGTACCTGTGACGCAGGGGTGGTCGTCCAGGAAGCGGCGCCGGGAGATGGCGAGAAGCTCCTTGAGCTCGTCTTCGGCGGGGGCCTCTAGGGCGGCGAAAGCGAAGCCGCCGGCGGCCAGGTAGACGCAGTAGAAGGCGGCGTACAGCAGCAGCAGCAGCGAGCTGCGCCGCACGCCCAGCACGGTCCGCGGCCGAGCGCTCGGCCACTCGTGGCGCATGGCGCGCGCGCGCACGGCACCCACTGACCGCTGCCGCCGCCGCCGCCGCGGCGGACCCCGCCGGCTCGCCCGCTGCACACGTCACGCCCCCGCTTATCGCCCGCTCCCTGCCTCAGCTTCACGCTCCCATTCGCGTCCTCGGGATCTAGCACTCGCACCGGTAAGACGACTCCTGTGCAACCGCAGCACTGTCTCGCTGACCTTCGGTGAGGAGCGTAGGCGAATTACCGCGCGAGAATGCGCACGCGGGACCGACGGATAAACGTTGCTGACTGGAGATCGCTCCGTCGGAGAAGGCAGTTCGTCTGAGATAACCATCATCGTCCTCAATACGTGATAGCATTTCGACCGCAAAGTCATATCGACGTGTACTGTCATTGTGCAACAAGGCCTGAACGATTTGCACTTTGTCTGCACGAAACAACAAACGTTTGTGTAAAATGTCACGGAGAGAGCTTTTTGGCATCTGTAATTCACGTGAGGCCCTGCGCACCGATTTCTTCGGACGAAAAGACTGCCTTGCAGCTTCCACCCTGTCTGCTGAGGTTCTTGGTCGACCAGACCTCGGAAGGTCAGCAACCGATCCTGTGTTCTTGAACTTCTCATACCAGGCTTTAATGCTCTTGACATCAGGTGGATTCCTTTCAAATGTTGTCTGGAAGTGCCTCTGCACTGTGGTTGGTGATCGTGTCTCATGGTACCACAGGACACACTGTGCCTTCTCCTGATTGGTTAACATGGCTTCTTGGGCAGTGCACCTCATCCACTACTTACGTACTACGAACCTAAAACAGAAACATAACTTTGATAGTTTTAAACAATTCGACACAAGTTTCATATTTGTACCTTACTTCTAGCCTGAGTTATCAATTTACGTAATCAGGGAATGACTTTTCGGACACCCTGTGTGTTCGTGACCCAGCTCTATTGTAAAACACTAAACTTGGATCCACCGAAGTAGGTTCACAGTTGATCTTAAGTAGCACGTAACATGCTCGGCAGCACGGTCAAAATTGGCTGTCGACAATATTATTGCTCTTCGACCGCAATTCATCGTACATCGTAGATACGCAGTATTTGTTATCGAAAATGTCGTGCTGTAACCGTGGGAGTAAATAAACAGAAAAAGGGGACATC
Organism: Schistocerca americana; assembly: GCF_021461395.2. Lineage (NCBI taxonomy): Eukaryota > Metazoa > Arthropoda > Insecta > Orthoptera > Acrididae > Schistocerca > Schistocerca americana. The sequence continues at coordinate 136,480,328 of NC_060130.1, read as the reverse complement.
GCCAAACTTGTCTTACAACTGAAAAAAAAGGTCACTGCTACAGCTATGCAAGCTGTTGCTGTGTCTGCTTTAAGCAGATCACCAACCGCTATTTGAAAGGTTCGCGTGACGTAAAAACTTGAGGTTAACAGCAACATATGCATTGCAGTCAGTGGTTGGTTTCTTTTGGTCGGTTTCACCAGATAGTCTCTGAGCCTTAATTCCAACTGCTCTACAGTACTTTTATCCAAACGAAACTTCACCTTAAAAAACTTGTTATTTAACTCCAAGAGCGGGTTCACAATTCCACGGACGTACGGCGTGCTCGTTGGTTCTCGTCATATTCGTCCTCTGTGGGCACATCTGATTGCTCAGATATTTGTAAAGCAAACGAAAGGAAACAATATAATCCACATCGCGCAGGGTTATTGCACACATAATTTTGCCCAACAGTGGTCCAGAACGTTCGAAAAGCGGAGAGTATAATATGGTTTCAGTGGTACGGTATGGCATCGTAACGTCGTTATAATTATCTTTACGACCAATAAAGTAGTGACAAATGGAAAAAAAGTTTCAAAAATCGACGTGGGCTTCGAACATGTGATCTCCTGCACTGCAGCTCACAACACAATCTCTGAGCCACCGAAATAAATAACATAGCGTTATGTGGTTAGCATATTTCGAGATACTCGCTTGTGTTCTATTTATCGACGCATGTGGAATAGTCGTAGCAGTTTAAGGACGTGTTCAGCAGTCAAAAATTTAACACGAATTTCATAGACACTGCTACTGGAGCCGGTAGAGAACATATATAGGTGATGTTGAATCGTTCCTGGCTGCTGTGAAAATTCCTATACTTCACTGTTCACTGCAAACATGTCCGCGGCTCGTGGTCTTGCAGTAGCGTTGTCGTTTCCCGCTCACGGGGTCCCGGGTTCGATTCCCGGCGGGGTCAGGGATTTTTCTCTGCCTCGAGATGACTGGGTGTTGTGTGTCTTTCATCATCATAATTTCATCCTTATTCACTCACAAGTCACCGTAGTGGCGTTAAAGAACTTGTGGAGCGGCGGCCGAATCGCCCCGCGAGGGGTCTGCCGGCCACCAATGCCATACGCTCATTATTACTGCAAATCCTTCCAATTTTTCTTTCTTTCTCTGCTACTAAGTGCCGATAAAATATCTTTGAACTAACCACATCAATTACGAGTCGTCTCCCAAGAGCTGTTATAACAGTGATCAAGTACACACGGTATCCGGGAATTTACTTAACCTAACCTGCCACATCGAAAAAAAGTATTTTCTGCATCAGCGGCGTGGAAGTGGCGTAGTGAGATATTTACTTGCCACTTTTTGTGTCACTAACAACTATTTTTATTGTTTCACTTGGTATCTGCTAAAAACAAAAGCGATGAATCGTAGTGCTACTACACTATAAGTTGACGATTAGAGCTGAATCTGACTTTAAACCGCCAATTTTCGCCAGTCATATTTGATCTGACATCTTGGCCGTATGATCTAGGATTAACGTTTATACAACACGGATATCCAGGTTAAGCTTGATCTAAGGTCCTTTCTGTCTTAACCTAAGGTTAAATGCTTTATACAATCGGCCCCCAGTGTTTCTCTTGCACTTGCTAGACGCTACTCAACCCCATAGCCTCATCACATCCTGCCGTAAGGAATCGCCGAGCTTGCCGTTAAAAACAGCTATCTTAAAGGTACTGTCCACCTGATAATGATGGGTACACAGGCAACAGCATGCCCTATCTAATATGTTACAAAACGCCGCACGTAAAAACGCGATTTTTCCTGGGCTTACACCTCCAGTTTTATTGGAGATAGAAAGGTAGATTCAAGTGTTTCGGATAGCCTTTGCGCTAGGGATTATTTATATACCGAACAGAAGGATCGTCTTACTGTAACTATTCTACAGCACAGGGTCGAAGTTGGAATATTACGCACTTCCTCCAGCTTAGGCAAACGAAACACTTCGTTTGCTTCTTTTTGCGTTATATGTGGTCTACCATGCACCTTAAGGAACTTATGGAGGCACCATTTAGTTCATGGGCGGTTCCTGAGAAAACCCGACAAACATTGGATTTGCGTACCAAAACCCAGCCGCGGATTCCGAGACGCCTGTGCATAGCAAATGGTTGAAATTTTTACGATATCTAACTAAGATCCTGGTGTCGAACACGGAACTTTTCTTGGTATCTTTATCCTTTTCCAAGATACAGAGGTTCAAAGTTACCCTACTTGTACACGGAAAATAGGCACGTAAAATTCGCTGTGAGGACAAAACATAGTTTACAAAGAGAAATATTCTGTGACGTGTCTCCATCATCATCAGAAGAGTTTTTAGAACCCCATGTTGTAGTGTTGAAGCACATGCAAAATTTTTGTGCACGTAAAATCTGGTTTGAGGTATGACACTAGTTTTGCGTTGCTTCAGTTTCACATAAGTAAACTATCAAAATGTTACTGATCCATAAAGTTGTTTACATACGAGTGACATGCCCTGCTGCAGCAGGGAATAGAAGTGGATCAGCGAAAAAATGCTCCTATCGGAGCACGAAGAAGGCTAATATGTTCCTGTGTCAAAAGACTCTGAAAATGGGCTACCAATTGCGTCATTCTACCTTGCTCAGCAACTTTAAAAATCTCTCCAAAGCTTTTAGCATGCGAACATATTGGCCCTTTTTGTATTGAGGGAGAATGAGACAGTGGCAGTGGGAAAAAGACGGAAAAATAATAAATTATGGAAGACAGTAGACAGTGGCTGTGTATAGAAAAAGCGAAGGAGACAATGGCAGTGTGAAAGAGAGAGAGGGACGCAGTGGTACTAGAACGTAGTTGACAGTGACAGAACAGTGCTAGGAAAAGAGTGAAAGAGACAGTGCCAATGGGAGAGGAATAAAGAGAAGGAGAAAGTGGAAGTGGATGAGAGCCAGTGATAGAGACAGAGTCTGTGACAGTGACAACGAGGAAGGGAGGCGTAGTGACAGTGAGAAGAGACAGCAGGAGTGGGAAGGAATGAATGAAATAGTAGCAGTGAGAGAGAGCAAGAGGGAAACTAACAGTGAGAGGAGGACGGGACGAAGGGATTGTCTGTGAGACAGGAGAAAGTGCCAGTTACAGAAAAGACAAAGGGTTAATGGCAATGAGTTGTGCTGAATGAGTGAGTGACAATGGACAAGTGTGCACGGATGGATATGAGGGACTTAAAGCGATGGACTGGTGGGGTTGAGTGAGTTACAGTTAAGAAACTTTGTGAATGAGATGTGCGTTGCATGTTAAAATGAGCAAGAATATGTTTGCTCGCCAAAATTTTGGGGAAAATTTTTGAAGGTGCTAAGGTGGGTAGAGCGGAGCAGCTGGTACCCCACTTTTCAGTCAGTCTTTTGGAACAGGAGCATATTGGCCCACTTTTTGCTCCGATAGGAGTATTTTCCGGTGGTAGTTTAATACTAGAAAAGCGTAGTTGTTGAGGTACAAACTTTGTGACTGACGCAGAATCATATACAGTGAATTTCAGGAATAGTATGTTATGAAATGGTGATACAGATTAATTCGAACAAGACACGTTCCATATAAATAGTGTCCAAATTTTATTGGTTACTAAGATACAGCTGCTTTCAGAGACATGTTTTCCTTCGGCGTGTTTGTACTCTAGTTACTACGGGTTTATTTATCGATTGTAATACTTGTTTCGGACTTCAAGCTGTGAAATTGTGCTACACTTGAAAATATTTAATTTTGCAATTGTGATTTTGATTCGCTGGTCAATTCTACTGTACGTTAAGCATATCGCGCGTATTTACAAATTCGGAGTATCGTCTACAGGTGTTACAACGAAAATGCTGCTGAGTTTTTTGCTGACGGTAGAATATTGCAGAGTACCCGATTCGAGAGTGTTTGCTCGTGGTTTCACGAAACCATGTAAGACTGATTTAGTGCCTAGCAGTCATCTCTCATCTGACCTCGCAAATAAGCAGATTGTGAATGAAGAAGGCATCAACACGATTGTAGCAAGCATCGCTCGTAAACTCAGCAGTGCCCTTTTCTCACATGATATACTGCAAACTATGGGTGAAGGGCAACAGGCAGATACCATATTTCTAGATTTCCGGAAAGCGTTTGCCATGGAGCCCCATTGCAGGCTGCTAAAGAAGGTACGAGCGTATGGAATAGCTTTCAAAGATATGTGAGTGGTTCGAAGACTTCTGAAGTTATACACCCTAGCATGTTGTCCTCCACGACGAATGTTCATCAGAGACAAGGGTATCGTCAGGAGTAGCCCAGGGAAGTGTGATAGGACCGCTATTATCCTCTATATGCATAAATGATTTGGCACACAGGATGGGCAGCAATCTGCAGTTGTCTACTGATGATGCTGTGGTGTACAGCAAGGTGTCGAAGCTGAATGGCTGTAATAGGATAAAAGATGACTTAGACAAAATTTGTAGTTGGTGTTATGAATGGCATCTAGCTCTAAATGCAGAAGAAATGTAGGTTAATGCGGATGAGTGGGGAAACCGAACCCGTAATACAGCATCAGTAGTGTCCTGCTTAAGGCAGTCACGTCGTTTAAATATTTGGGCGCAACGTTATAAAGCTCTATGAAATGGAACGAGCATGTGGGGAGAGTGGTAGGAGAATTCTTGGAAACTGTATTGCATCTGTAAAGGAGATCCTATATAAGACACTAGTGCGACCTATTCTCGATTACTTAAATATCTCAGGTAAAATTTAATTTAAATAAAGTGTGTTTTTCCAAATTTTGGGAGAGTCCATTTTCTGAGGACCACTTAATAATTCTTTCTGTTCTTTCTCTCTAATGGGATTTATTATAACACTAGTATAGTCCGCAAGAAGTTCCAGTCCTGCACATCGCAGGATGGCAACCAGCATCTCTGAAACCGAAGCTGCGACATTTTACAGCTCCGGCAGGGCTTCTGAAGGAGTTGAGTAGACAGGAAAACTGTGGCAAGTGAAGTGATAGTTGCTCAGCGGTACCAGCTGCTATGTGTTCTGGAGTGGGAGTGCTGCAATTGGAGAAAAACTAGCCAGTCAGGTCGCACATATACCACCCAAATCACACCCCATTTTTCAGATTCTCACATTGTGTTCTGTAGTATCTAGCTGTTTATTTCTCTATTGCCAAAGAATAGACCTGTTACCTGATGTTTTAAAACAGGTCGTACATCTTACAGTTTTCATTTTTCATCTTTTTTGTAGTTTTTTTTCTTTTGTTTTTATCTACAGCATCTGACAAAGAATAGCAGTTTTTTAAAATAACTATAATTTATGGATTAAACATAAATAAAATTTTGTTGTTTTAAGAAGAATATAACAAGATGATAGGATAGAGGAGAGACTTGTTAGTGCCATCATCGATTATGACTGGCAGTGAATACTTCGGAATGGATTCTTCGAGCTGTTGAGCGCCAGTCACATCAAAAAATTTTGTTAGTAGTACAGAAATAATATTGTTAATCCTATGTATTGCTAATCCTGTGTATTGACTTTAAGTGCTCACCCATGTACAGCATTTGGTACATTCTTCGTTAGATCGCCAGCGCCTTATGCTTATTTACTGTTACATCTCGTCTTCCTCCTCCTGTTCCTCTCCAGTGTCACTGTTTTTGCTGTCACTGTGAGTGTCGCTGTCATGTTGCATATAAGCATGTCTGCTATGTCGTGTCCGCAGGCACTCTTCATGTGTTGTTTTTGAAACACTGTTTGTCAGTGCGTTTAGTTGTGCCCATTGTCTTCGTCTCTTATTGCTGTGTGTACAAGTATGTCTGTTTCTGTGTAGTCTAGTTGTAGTGTATGTCTATTGTCCGCATATTTCCCGCAGAAAAAGACAATGTGTCTTCCCCCCATGTGCATGTCGGCGTCTGTCTCAGATCCACGCGGTTTACGTGCGTGGGATAAGGTCCGTGTCCGGTTAAGAAATGTAATATACGGGCGGCTGGGATTTTCCCAGCCACTCCCTTATGTCAGGGAGGAGGTCGTGCAGTCTATGTCTCTTATCACTAACATCCCACTCACCTTGCCATGTAATGCCAACCTTTAAGGTGACGTGTCGTCTGTATCGGTACACCAAGTATCTAGGTGTGCACAATACGGTGAATGGCTCTGTCAACGCCTCTGGTGTGTTATACACCTCCGCCGTGGCCAGGACAGTTCTCTTTCATCTGTCGCTGACAATTCATCACCTTTCGACGGCTGAGCTGACACTGCTGCCTTCTCGGTGGTCTACTGCTGACGTTGGAACGCACCAGCGACCGAGGCCACCGATGTCACACAGGGCACCGACTTCCTCTCTAGCTTCCATTCTGTATCTGAATAAAGGAGACTGTTGACCACGTATGTTTTATTGGTGATTTACGTTCTAGCTCACCACTACCACCACCATCACAACGACCACTGCACCCACGTCCTGGTGAGGGAACGGCACTCCATTCTCACATACCAGTAGCAGATCCACGCGCCGCCCTAAGGGTCACGTTTCTACCCCTACAGTTTATTGTAGCTTCGGTGTCTGAATACAGCAAATACACTAGAAAAGGCATCCCTTCTGTAAAATCACTCTTTGGTGACTGGTTAACTGTTTCGTTACGTCTTATTCCGGAATGTCCTTTGACTCATAAAAGTTGCACTTCTTATGTTGCTTGAGACAATGATAAATTTCTTCCTGCACTTAAAAGAGGTAATAATTCGCTTCCAAACTCCAATTCTGATGTTATACGTTTTCAGGAACGCTCCGTTAATTTTCTGTGATTGTTGTGTTATTTAAGATGTCTTTTTTAGTCTACTGTATGGGAGACCAAGTCCTATTTCTCCAATCGCTCACCACGTACCCGATTCCGGTATACCACGTTAGTTTATGTCGGGCAACCTTCAGTCGTCAAATGGACTCTGGCGCCGCTAACCGCCAACCCTTTGAACTATGTACCCTCGTATCACTCTCATGTCTACATGACGACTAGAGGGTTATCTGATAAGCGTTTCTATTCTTCTTGTTATAACAATAAACGGTTATGTTCCAAGCCGTTGCAAACACAGAAATCTCTCCATAATATATCAGGATATCGTTTACAGTGGGTATATGCTGTCAGCAATTAAATGTTTAGCTGGATCCTCCATCCAGGCCAAACCTGACACAGACTTTTAGCCTATAAGAGATTTCATTACACCTTACCCTCCGCTGTTGAGTGAAGGACTCACTCCTACATTTCATACGTTTGATTAAAAAAAATAACTGTACGTTACTTGGAATAAAACGAAATATTGTTTAAAGCACATACAGTCCTTGCTTCCAATAGTTAAAATGAAAAGATTCTGCAAAAGAAAAGGTGTGGTCAATCGCGAAGCCACGTACCGATGTATCTCGTTAGTTCAGATGACTTTCAGGTCTCAGCGGCTTCCGGACTACGTCCCCCTGTACGACTGAGGTGAGAAGTTCGACCGCACAGACCGCCAGTTAGACTACGTTATAAGTAACTCCGGTTTTATCACGTGTCGGACTTAGATACGCTGCGCCGGACGTGGTGCATACGATCTAACACGGTGTATATCAACGCCTGCTCGTATGTGCCTGTACTGCTCTGATAATCACCTATCTAGGGACTAGAACTACCAATTATATCCTAAGCTAAAACAACGAGTACGACCATCGCCAATTTTGGACACTCAAACTTCACAAACCTATGGGTCCATTGTACTTAGAGGTGACAGCTGATGCCAAATTACCGCCACCCGACACATTTACGTGGACAGCTCACAACAGATCTACTATCACACTCAGCTGAACGTGCAAGCTCAAATGAAATCTTCGTCTCCTAAAGATTCTGTCGTTTTTGTGCCGAGACCGCGACCCTTCCCAGATAAACCGGTACGCAGACAATACAGTGCCCCGAATGAGGCGGATATGCTGTACCAGTACGCTGGACCCACCACACCGATCAGCGAAAATCCCTACCCGCCCAGGACTTCTACAGGAACTGCTATGTATCAATAGAACTAGAATGATGCTGACAAAATATGCCATATTGTATTATATGTGATTCAAAGATTACAAGCCGGCCACTGTGGCCGAGCGGTTCTAGGCGCTTCAGTTCGGAACCGCGCTGCTGCTGCGGTCGCAGGTTCAAATCCTGCCTCGGGCATGGATGTGTGTGATGTCCATAGGTTAGTTAGGTTTAAGTAGTTTAAGTCTAGTGGACTGGTGACCTCAGATGTCAAGTCTTTTAGTGCTTGGAGCCAAAGATTACATCAACAACCTGGCGCCCCCAGATCACAGATTGAGGTTAGAGCTGCTGTTATAGGCATCTATGGAACAGAACGTGGCTCATTAAAACTTATATACAGCACGAAACATTTCTAATTACAACACTGTCAGATCAATTTACAGGCTGCAGTACAATGGGAAAGATGGTCCTTTTAGTATTCTACGGTGGAATGCGAGGAACCTTATGCAGAGATGGAACGGCTTGATTGCTACTATGAGCGACCTGCATACCAGTGTAGCAATCATTTCTGAAACTTTGTTAAATGACAATGGACACCTAAAGGTCAACCGTTTTAAAATTGGTTGAAAGGACACGAAATGATTTATACCGGAAAGTTGCCGTTACAGTTAAAAAAATCTTAATCTGTATTCCTCGCAATACGCAGGTAAATAATACACTCCTGGAAATTGAAATAAGAACACCGTGAATTCATTGTCCCAGGAAGGGGAAACTTTATTGACACATTCCTGGGGTCAGATACATCACATGATCACACTGACAGAACCACAGGCACATAGACACAGGCAACAGAGCATGCACAATGTCGGCACTAGTACAGTGTATATCCACCTTTCGCAGCAATGCAGGCTGCTATTCTCCCATGGAGACGATCGTAGAGATGCTGGATGTAGTCCTGTGGAACGGCTTGCCATGCCATTTCCACCTGGCGCCTCAGTTGGACCAGCGTTCGTGCTGGACGTGCAGACCGCGTGAGACGACGCTTCATCCAGTCCCAAACATGCTCAATGGGGGACAGATCCGGAGATCTTGCTGGCCAGGGTAGTTGACTTACACCTTCTAGAGCACGTTGGGTGGCACGGGATACATGCGGACGTGCATTGTCCTGTTGGAACAGCAAGTTCTCTTGCCGGTCTAGGAATGGTAGAACGATGGGTTCGATGACGGTTTGGATGTACCGTGCACTATTCAGTGTCCCCTCGACGATCACCAGTGGTGTACGGCCAGTGTAGGAGATCGCTCCCCACACCATGATGCCGGGTGTTGGCCCTGTGTGCCTCGGTCGTATGCAGTCCTGATTGTGGCGCTCACCTGCACGGCGCCAAACACGCATACGACCATCATTGGCACCAAGGCAGAAGCGACTCTCATCGCTGAAGACGACACGTCTCCGTTCGTCCCTCCATTCACGCCTGTCGCGACGCCACTGGAGGCGGGCTGCACGATGTTGGGGCGTGAGCGGAAGACGGCCTAACGGTGTGCGGGACCGTAGCCCAGCTTCATGGAGACGGTTGCGAATGGTCCTCGCCGATACCCCAGGAGCAACAGTGTCCCTAATTTGCTGGGAAGTGGCGGTGCGGTCCCCCACGGCACTGCGTAGGATCCAATGGTCTTGGGGTGCATCCGTGCGTCGCTGCGGTCCGGTCCCAGGTCGACGGGCACGTGCACCTTCCGCCGACCACTGGCGACAACATCGATGTACTGTGGAGACCTCACGCCCCACGTGTTGAGCAATTCGGCGGTACGTCCACCCGGCCTCCCGCATGCCCACTACACGCCCTCGCTCAAAGTCCGTCAACTGCACATACGGTTCACGTCCACGCTGTCGCGGCATGCTACCAGTGTTAAAGACTGCGATGGAGCTCCGTATGCCACGGCAAACCGGCTGACACTGACGGCGGCGGTGCACAAATGCTGCGCAGCTAGCGCCATTCGACGGCCAACACCGCGGTTCCTGGTGTGTCCGCTGTGCCGTGCGTGTGATCATTGCTTGTACAGCCCTCTCGCAGTGTCCGGAGCAAGTATGGTGGGTCTGACACACCGGTGTCAATGTGTTCTTTTTTCCATTTCCAGGAGTGTATTTCCATAGATCTGTTCTCGCTCGACTCAGTGAACTTACAAGATATTTCGAATGTTACGGCTATGAACTGTTTTCCTTATGCTCGCGTTTCCACAGCCACGTGGTCCCATTTTTGAACCAGCTACCGAAGAAATGCGTTCTTGGAGGAGATTTCAACATTCACAATCGCATGTGGGACGACCAGTTAAATGATTTCAACGGTAATTAACTCGCAAACTCTGTTGTACAGTCATATGTAGTTTTAGTAAATACTAAACAACCAACCAGAGTAGACAGTCCACAACGTGCATACTTGCCAGTTATTACATTAGTACTTTAAGTATTATCGTCAAGATGACGATGGGAACCGCACACTGACAGTCTAGGCAGTGGCAACTTCTTTATTATCTTCTCTCTGATGGCATGTACATCCTGTCGATATGGGAATATGGAATCAACTATGAGCGGATTAACTGGCAGGGATATCACACATTATATGAAACGTTTAATACCCATTCACCGAATTATGAGCAGCAAAGTAGATACACGTATTCTGAGAATGCCTTCTTGACAGCTGCCCTTGAAAACTCACCCCTGAACACGGCGGCTAACCACAGATATTACAACCGGAAGCCATATTTGAGTGCAGAATGTTCTCATGCGATCGCCAAAAGACCGCTTGCAATCACGATATTTAAAATAAATTCCACACATAATGATTTTATAGACATGAGGTAGAAAACGGCTCCGACAAAAAAAGATCACACGCAACACAAACAAGGAAGGGCGGATTAAATTTTGTTCCAAATTATAATCGAATAATTCAGCACAAACACTCTCTAAAAGGGAAAATTTTTTGAAGCAACAACTCTCAATAATAGTATCGTCCAGGCAAATAAGGACTACGCAGAATCATTCGTGAACATGTTAGCCCCAGCCTATAGTATGTGCCACGAAATACTCTTGAGAAGTCGAATTTCAGGCAGTAATATGTACCTGACTATACATCACAACTGTGTGCACGTCCGGTCACATAAATGTGACCACCGCCTGTGTTCGAAGTCAGCATGGAATAACCACTTGCAGACGGCCTGTGGCAGCGTTGCCAGTGGAAAATCTAATGTCTCTGAGTACTATGGGACTTAACATCTGAGGTCATCAGTCCCCTAGAACTTAGAACTACTTAAACCTAACTAACCTAAGCACATCACACACATCCATGCCCGAGGCAGGATTCGAACCTGCGACCGTAGCAGTCGCGCGGTTCCGGACTGAAGCGCCCAGAACCGCTCGGCCACCGCGGCCGGCTGCCAAGGGAGGTAATACGAGTATAAAGCGTGTTCGCAGGAAACAGTGCAGTCGGAAACGGAGCGATTTATCTGACGTCAAAAAGGACAGTATGAGTGGCGTTCGGGCGAAGGGTGCAATCATTTCCGAATCGGCTAAGTCTGAAAACAGTTCGCATGCAACTGTGGTTAAAGTATACCGTGCATAGCAAACCCTGCGCTATCCAAAACTGGCGCCCGGCAACTGCCGTACACCACGGGGCATAGATAACAGGGCTGAACGACGGCTAAGGAGATGAGTACGGGCGAATAGTCGTGCAACTCAACTGTTGAGTAACTAACCACCCAGATAAACGTAGGGTCTATCAACAGAGTCTCCTCAACGACCGTTCAGCAAACATTGCTGAGCGCACGCCTCTGCAGCAGGCGCCTGGTTCGTGCACCCTTGCTGACTGCTGTCCATTGGCAACGACGGCTAGAATTTTCACGCCAGTACCGGAAGTTGACTGGAAAACACTCTTTCAAATTCTAAAGGTGGCAGGGGTAAAATACAGGGAGCGAAAGGCTATTTACAATTTGTACGGAAAGCAGATGGCAGTTATAAGAGTAGAGGGGCATGAAAGGGAAGCAGTGGTTGGGAAGGGAGTGAGACAGGGTTGTAGCCTCTCCCCGATGTTATTCAATCTGTATATTGAGCAAGCAGTAAAGGAAACAAAAGAAAAATTCGGAGTAGGTATTAAAATCCATGGAGAAGAAATAAAAACTTTGAGGTTCGCCGATGACATTGTAATTCTGTCAGAGACAGCAAAGGACTTTGAACAGCAGTTGAACGGAATGAACAGTGTCTTGAAAGGAGGATATAAGATGAACATCAACAAAAGCAAAACGAGGATAATGGAATGTAGTCGAATTAAGTCGGGTGATGCTGAGGGAATTAGATTAGGAAATGAGACACTGAAAGTAGTAAAGCAGTTTTGCTATTTTGGGGAGCAAAATAACTGATGACGGTCAAAGTAGAGAGGATATAAAATGTAGACTGGCAATGGCAAGGAAAGCGTTTCTCAAGAAGAGAAATTTGTTAACATCGAGTATAGATTTAAGTGTCACGAAGTCGTTTCTCGAAGTAATTGTATGGAGTGTAGCCATGTATGGAAGTGCAACATGGACGATAAATATCTTGGACAAGAGGAGAACAGAAGCTTTCAAAATGTGGTGCTACAGAAGAATGCTGAAGATTAGATGGGTAGATCACATAACTAATGAGGAGGTATTGAATAGAATTGGGGAGAAGAGGAGTTTGTGGCACAACTTGACTAGAAGAAGGTATCGGTTGGTAGGATATGTTCTGAGGCATCAAGGGATCACCAATTTAGTATTGGAGGGTAGTGTGGAGGGTAAAAATCGTAGAGGGAGACGAAGAGATGAATACACTAAGCAGATTCAGAAGGATGTAGGTTGCAGTAAGTACTGGTAGATGAAGAAGCTTGCACTGGATAGAGTAGTCCGGAGAGGTGCATCAAACCAGTCTCAGGACTGAAGACCACAACAACAAAAACAACCGGAAGTGATAGTCCACTGAGGGGCCACAGGTGTCCTTCAGATGAATGACTTTTTACGCTCCATCGGCGTGAAACGTGAGAAAGCAAACACAATGCAACAATGGTCTACATCTACATCATCTACACCCATACTCCGCAAACCACCTGATGGTGTGTGGCGGAGGGTACCCTGAGTACCTCTATCGGTTCTCCCTTCTATTCCAGTCTCGTATTGTTCGTGGAAAGAAGGATTGTCGGTATGATTCTGTGTGGGCTCTAATCTCTCTGATTTTATCATCATGGTCTCTTCGCGAGATATACGCAGGAGGGAGCAATATACTGCCTGACTCTTCGGTGAAGGTATGTTCTCGAAACTTCAACAAATTCCGTACCGAGCTACTGAGCGTCTCTCCTGCAGAGTCTTCCACTGGAGTTTATCTATCATCTCCGTAACGCTTTCGCGATTACTAAATGATCCTGTAACGTAGCGCGCTGCTCCTCGTTGGATCTTCTCTATCTCTTCTATCAACCCTATCTGGTACGGATCCCACACTGCTGAGCAGTATTCAAGCAGTGGGCGAACAAGCGTACTGTAACCTACTTCCTTTGTTTTCGGATTGCATTTCCTTTGGATTCTTCCAATGAATCTCAGTCTGGCATCTGCTTTACCGACGATCAACTTTGTATGATCATTCCATTTTAAATCACTCCTAATGCGTACTCCCAGATAATTTATGGAATTAACTGCTTCCAGTTGCTGACCTGCTATTTTGTAGCTAATGGTAAGGGATCTATCTTTCTATGTATTAGCAGCACATTACACTTGTCTACATTGAGATACAATTGCCATTCCCTGCACCATGCGTCAATTCGTTGCAGATCCTCCTGCATTTCAGTACAATTTTCCATTGTTACAACCTCTCGATACACCACAGCATCATCTGCAAAAAGCCTCAGTGAACTTCCGATGTCATCCACAAGGTCATTTATGTATATTGTGAATAGCAACGGTCCTATGACACTCCCCTGCGGCACACCAGAAATAACTCTTACTTCGGAAGAATTCTCTCCATTGAGAATGACATGCTGCGTTCTGTTATCTAGTAACTCTTCAATCCAATCACACAATTGATCTGATAGTCCATATGCTCTTACTTTGTTCATTAAACGACTGTGGGGAACTGTATCGAATGCCTTGCGGAAGTCAAGGAACACGGCATCTACCTGTGAACCCGTGTCTATGGCCCTCTGAGTCTCGTGGACGAATAGCGCGAGCTGGGTTTCACACGACCGTCTTTTTCGAAACCCATGCTGATTCGTACAGAGTAGATTTCTAGTCTCCAGAAAAGTCATTATACTCGAACATAATACGTGTTCCAAAATTCTACAACCGATCGACGTTAGAGATATAGGTGTATAGTTCTGCACATCTGTTCGACGTCCCTTCTTGAAAACGGGGATAACCTGTTCCCTTTGCCAATCCTTTGGAACGCTACGCTCTTCTAGAGACTTACGGTACACCGCTGCAAGAAGGGGGGCAAGTTCCTTCGCGTACTCTGTGTAAAATCGTACTAGTATCCCATCAGATCCCACAACTATAACATGGTGGGGAAATCTACTCGAAATATTTTCCAAATTAGCGTCCAGGCCGGAGGAGGGCCCGTTATGATGTGGGGAGTGATTTCGTGGCAGTCCCTGGGTGACCTCGCAATTCTGGAAGGCACAGTGGATAAACTCAAGTCTGCATCAATCCACGGAGACCATGTCTGTCCGTAAATGCAGTTTGTTTTTCCTCGGTACGACGGCTTCTACCAGCAGGACAATACAGCGAGTCACACAGCTCGTAGGATACGTGCGTGGTTCGAGGAGCACGATGATGAGTTTACCGTAGTCCCTTGGCCACCAAAACCACCGGATTTAGATCCAACGAAGAATCTGTGGGAGCACCTCGATGGTGCTGTTCGCGCCGTGGGTCCTGAGCCGAGCTGGAGGCGGCAGCGCTGCACATCCCCGTCCGTACCCTCCACAACCTCATTCACTTTTTTGCTGCACGTCTCACAGCAGCCCGCACTGCAGAAGTTGGTTATCCAGGCTTTTGACAGGCCGTCACATTAAGTGACTGAGCAGTGTAGTGCATATGAATTGCAGCCCGGACTGAAGAAGATAGGCACGGCGCCAGGCTCAGACAAAATTTCGTATTCTGTAATTTTTGACCTCCCTTACGAAAAAAGGTGATTCTTTTTTACTTTATCAATTTTTTTTATTTCAAAGCAGTTTTTTCCATGGAGAACCGATGACAGATAACCAAGATTATACCAGTTCCCAAACCGCAAAAAGACCCAAACCTACTTTGCTCTTTCCGCTCAGAATCTTTAATCTCATCTATCTGCAAGATTATGAATATTATTGTGAAGAACGGATTAGAGTGTTTTGTAGAGAATAACAACTTATTTCACAGCGCATTAGATTCACTACATACCTTCGTTACGGATGTGCAACTGAACTCCTATGTAGGTCTATAAATGTTAACAGCCTTTCTAGATATATAGGATGCATTCGACAATGTTGATATTTATATATTATGACAAAACCTATGTGACCCGGGTATTCCATCGAAAACAATTATCTGTTGTTCGTATTTACTACACCACAGAATATTACGATTAAATACGATAGACGGACAACTGATTTCCATAAACGTCTATAAAGTTTGCGACAAGGAGGTCCCGTTACATTTTAACATATACACTGATCAGCTAGAACATTATGACCACCTACCCAATAGCGATATTTCCAACTTCGGCACAGATAACAGCGGCGACGTGGCGTGACATTGAGTCAGTGGGGCCTCCGTAGGTCGCTGGAGGAAGTTGGCGCCACATTTGCAAACACAAGTCACTTAATTCCAGTAACTTCTGGGAAGGGGGCCGAGGAGCTCTAACGCCACGTTCAATCACGTCTCAGATGTGTTCCATCAGGTTCAGTTCTTTCGAGTTGGAAGGCCGGCACATCAACTGGAACTCGCCACTGTGATCTTCGAACCATTCCATCACTCTCCTGGTCTTGTATAAAATGGCACGTTATCTTGTTGAAAAATGCCACTGTCGTCGGGAAACATGATCGTCACGAAGGGGTGTGCGTGGTCTGCAAGCAGTGTACGATACTCCTTGCGCATCATGTTGCATATTGTGAGCTCCACAGGACCCATGGATGTCCTTATAATGCTCCGCAGAGCGTAATGTAGCTGCCACCAGCTTGGCTCCGTCCCGCAGTACGGGTGTCAAGGAGTTGTCCTCCTGGAAGACGACGGATTCGCGCCCTCCCATCGACATGATGAAGAAGATACCGGGATTCATCAGATTACGCAACGCTCTGCCACTGCGCAAACGTCCAGTGCCGATGGTCACGAGCCCATTTCAATCTTAGTTGCAGATATCGTGGTGTTAACATTGGCACATCGACGGGCCATCGGCTGCTGAAACTCATCGTTAGGAGTGTTCGGTGCACTGTATGTTTGGACGCACTTGTACTCTGCCCAGCGTTAAAGTCTGATGTTAGTTGTGCCACAGTTCGACGGCCGTCCTCTTTTACCTGTCTGCCCAGCCTGCGACGTCCGACATCTGTAATAAGGGGTGGCCGCTCAACCCCACGACGTCCAGACGTGGTTTCACCTTATTTTCACCACTAGTTGAAGACACTCACCACAACAGTCCTCGAACAACCGACAATTTCTGAAATGCTCGTGTCGAGCTTCTGGGCCATCACAGACTGCCTTCAGTCTATCTCAGACAGATCGGGCTCCTTCTCCACTCTATACACGGACAGCACGGTCACTGATACTACATGCGCCGTGCGTGTGTCTGACTAGCAGTCATTTCTCTCCAGATGACGCTGATATCGCCTGGATGGATTTATATCGACAGTAGATCGGTGGTCACAATGTGCTGGTTGATCAGTTGTACATCGATTATGTGCTGCACTGACTGGGAGCCGACCTTATGATTCTCCTACATCAGTACAAGCAATTAATTAGGGCAAAATGCAGTATGGTAGAATATTATATGACTCCGCTCCCACGTCGCAATTGAAAACTCCAGAACATATACAACCCGTAGCTCTACGCATTCGTGGAGGCTATATCAAAACTGCACCTATATCGGTCACGTAAGCGGAACTGGAAGTTCCCCCACTTGAGACGAAAGCTCTTATGTGGTCGATACACTTTAAAGTCAGATCCTCCATGTCATCCATTACACTGCAAATTACCTCGATTACTACTTATGATACAGACTAATTCATACTAGTGGAAGAAACCTAGACCGCTACTACCAATATCACATAGTATGGGGAAATCATGCAACATCCGACAGCACAACGTTAAAATCAGTTTCAGAGAGGACAAGTGTTGTAAAGCAAACGAGAACTCTCCACATATTTCACTAACTAAAAGATTCGCACTCCCGAGTGTTTTAGAGCCTTTACACTGTCAAGCTTGTATAGTAACTTGCATGACTGGTAAAAATTGTACACGGATGTACGACAGAACAGTGTGCGGACAAACTTTCCTGTGTCGAACAGGAGCCTCGAGATTAACCGTGCAGTTATATGTCATTCATGAAGGTATTATTTATGTAATCGATTTACAAGTCTACAAATATTAATAAATACTCACTCGACGAGTGCCCTACAATCTCTTACGAGGGCAGCCGAAGGAAAGGGAGTAAATCATTTGGCACACGGTGTTCTGAGGAAGTCTAGGTCGAGCAAAGGTCACTTCATTCATCTACAGTGGATACCGGGATGTGCTGGAATTACCTGCAACGAACGTGGAGACCAACTGGCGAAAATAGTGCAGCGTCTACTTCCCACTGTCATACCTCTACCATATAGGGATTTTCGTTGTAGACTCCCAAGCCAAATTAAGCTCAACGAACAAAGTTAGTGTACATGGACCGTAACATCAAAGGCTCATGTTTTTGGGCGATTCAGTAATAGATTCAACGATACGCTTGGTATCACAACTTGGCGCTCACGAGAAGGAAAACCGTTACCCTTAACAGACTAAGAGCAGGTCACATGAATACTAATTAAAGGAGACATTTGTTAAAATTAATTCCCTCTTCAAGCTGTGATTCTTGTACAAATACTAACAGAATGTGACAAAGGTAACATTCCAGAAACAATTACATTCTACAAAATGTCAAAGATCAGAATTATTTTTCTCTTGGAGTAGCACTTAATTCCATGGGCAAGTCCGCTGCTTTTTCTTATGCTTTGTAATTCAATTTTAAGATAAAATTTCGTGGCTTTTATTGTAGTGGTGTAGACATACTAATGTATTGTTATACCGATATGTGGTGTCTGTACTGTCGAACTTCTGTTAGACATTTCTGACAGAACAGACACCACATATCAATACACAGAATATACGAGCGAGGACGGCTCCAGGCAGATGCACCAAGTCTTCCGAGCCCCTCAAGGACTCAGTGAATGCTACTCCCCTTGCGGGTCCGGGGTTAGAATAGGCCCGAGGTATTCCTGCCTGTCGTAAGAGGCGACTAAAAGGAGTCCCTCCCCCTCCAGGGGGTAGTTAGCGCCTGCGTCCGGAGACGGACGGTTCCACGACCTATATTTGCGGTCATTTTGGTTTTTCACTTCTTCTCGTTTCTTCCTTCCTTTGGTTGGTTCCTTTCTTTGTTCTTCTCCATCTCACTGTCTTCCTTACTCTTTCCCTTGCCTTCTTCTCCTTGCCTTCTCCTTGCCTTCTCCTTGCCTTCTTCTTCCTGCCTTCCCTGGTCTCCGCCTCGGCGTTTGAGACAGTCTGTCCTCTCTCTCCCTCTCTCTCTTCTTTTTCCTCTTCATCCTTCCTCCCTGTGCGCACCTGAAGGCCGACCCACGCGTTCGCACGCGTAGCCGGTGACAGGGTAACGCGTAATTCCCGGCCCTGGGTAGACAAGTAAGGCACGCACGTACCCCCTGGTAAAGGCCAGGCCCAGGGAGGGGTGATTGCCTGAGCTGATACCTTCTGACCATGCCGATTGGTCCCTCCGTCTGTTTCTCGGGAGGTGTGACCTGAGGTGTAAACATTCACCTAAGGCGGGAGTGCCCTCTGAGAGGGTCCCCACAAGGAAGGAGCGCGCCATCGGAGACGCTGGCAATCATGGGGGATTCTGTGGTGTCACCGCCAGACACCACACTTGCTAGGTGGTAGCCTTTAAATCGGCCGCGGTCCATTAGTATACGCCGGACCCGCGTGTCGCCACTGTCAGTAATTGCAGACCGAGCGCCACCACACGGCAGGTCTAGAGAGACGTACTGGCACTCGCCCCAGTTGTACAGCCGACTTTGCAAGGAACGGTTCACTGACAACTACGCTCTCATTTGCCGAGACGATAGTTAGCATAGCCTTCAGCTACATTTGCTACGACCTAGCAAGGCGCCGTATTCAATTGATATTGAGATTTTAAATGTATCATCAAGAGCGATGTTCTACAAATGTGGATTAAAGTTAAGTATTCCAGAAGCTACGTACTTTTTTTTATAGCATTCATTACGTATCCTGTTTCAGACCTCACGCCAGCCTGCGTGAGTTTAAGCGCGTGCCTTTCGGCTTCCTCTCATTGTGTCTAGGCTGTCTTGTCTAGACACAACAGATTCCTCTGCAATGGATTTCTCTTCTTCTTCTCTCTCGACTTCCGCCCACAAACGGAAACTTGACCAGCCACCAGTGACAAAAGTACCACCGCCTGCCCCACAGTTCCTCGTAGTTTCTCGATCTGAGGACGGAAAGGATTTTTCCTCTGTCAACCCTTTCGTCATCCAGAAGGGCGTAGATGCCATAGCCGGGTCTGTCAAGTCTTGTACCAGGTTGCGTAATGGTACCTTGTTACTAGAAACTGAGAGCGCCTTTCAGGCACAAAAACTGGTTCGGGCCACACTCCTGTACACGTTCCCTGTCCGGGTGGAGGCTCACCGCACTTTGAATTCGTCTCGTGATGTTGTATATACTAGATCACTCGACGGATTGACTGACGAGGAGATTCAGTCTTTCCTCGCTGAGCAGGGCGTGACGGCTGTCCATAGGGTCATGAAAAAGGTCAACAATGACCTTGTACTGACCCAGACACTTTTCTTGACCTTTGATAGTGTTCAGCTGCTGTCGCGCATCAAAGCGGGCTACGAGGTTATTTCTGTTCCCCCCTATGGGCCGACACCTATGCGCTGCTACCAGTGTAAGTGTTTTAATCACACTCGACAGTCTTGTTCCAATGCGGCTAAATGTGTCACTTGTGGCAGGGATGCCCGTGAGGGTGACTGTCCACATCCGTATCCTCGTTGTGTGAACTGTCAGGGTGACCATGCAGCGTCCTCCCGCGACTGTCCCATCTACAAGGAAGAACGCTGTGTCCAAGAAATTCGGGTCAAAGAGAAAGTGTACACCTCGGCCGCTCGCAAACTATTTGCTAGTAGGAAGCCCACGCTGCTCCCAGCGGGGAAATACAGTACTGTCCTCGCCTCTCCTCGGACTACCAGGGAGGTGGCGACGCAGGTATGCGATCTGACCTTCAGCACCACGGTCGTCCGTTCGGCCAGTGCTAAGATCGCGCGGTCGACGTCTCCTCTTCCTCCCGTCACCCCTCAGACACAAGCACCTTCATCAGCTTCTGCCAAGACGAAGACCCAGAAGTCAGATGCACGGGCCTTCAAGAAGGAACCGTCCCGTGCAGACTTCCTACGTACCTCGAACTCCCAGCCATCGACCAGTACTTCCACTGAACGACCTTCCAAGAAGGCTCATAGGAAGCACAGTTCCCCTTCTCCGCCACGGCGCATTTCTTCTCCTGCGCCACCCAGTGGTTGCCGCCCCAGGCCGTCATCCGTTTCGCCTGGCCGCGCCGCTGGTAGCCGAACATATGGCCGTTTACCTGCAGAGGAAGCTCCCCCTCCCGGCCATCTTAACAAGATGGCCGATGAACCTATAGAACCAATGGACGATGACTGTCCGCCTACTGATAGCGGCGGCAGTGGTCGCTCGAAGCCAGGCCCTCAGCGGCCTTCGAGGTGACCCCTTCTTTCATCTTCCTTTTCTTCTCACGATGGCACTTATTCACTGGAATATTCGCAGCATTCGCTCCAACCGAGAGGACTGAAAGTTGCTGCTCCGCTTGCACCGTCCGCTCCTCGTAGCCCTCCAGGAAACGAAGCTACGCCCAAGCGATCAAATTGCCTTGGCACACTACACCTCTGTGCGTTTTGACCTACCCCCTGTGGTAGGTATTCCGGCTCATGGAGGGGTTATGTTGCTGGTCCGGGATGATATTTACTACGATCCCATCACATTGCACACCGGCCTGCAGGCAGTTGCCGTCCGAATTACTCTCCCCACTTTTACATTTTCCATTTGTACCGTTTACACTCCATCGTCGTCTGCCGTTACCAGGGCAGACATGATGCAAGTTATTGCTCAGCTACCTGCACCATTTTTGTTAACTGGAGACTTAAATGCCCACCAACCCCTTTGGGGCTCTCCAGCATCCTGCCCGAGGGGCTCCCTGTTAGCAGACCTTTTCAACCAGCTGAATCTTGTCTGCCTCAATACTGGCGCCCCTACCTTTCTTTCAGACACATCTCACACCTATTCCCATTTAGACCTCTCTATATGTACTACCCAACTTGCTCGCCGGTTTGAGTGGTATGCACTTACTGATACATATTCGAGCGACCACTTCCCGTGTGTTATCCATCTCTTGCATCATACCCCCTCTCCGTGCTCAACTAGTTGGAACATCTCCAAAGCAGACTGGGGGCTCTTCTCTTCCAGGGCGACCTTTCAGGATCAGACCTTCACAAGCTGCGATAGTCAGGTCGCACACCTCACGGAAGTCATTCTCTCTGCTGCTGAATATTCCATCCCTCACACTACTTCTTCTCCACGTCGCGTACCGGTCCCCTGGTGGACCGCAGCATGTAGAGACGCTTTACGTGCTCGTCGACGTGCTTTACGCGCCTTTAAACACCACCCTACAGTGGCGAATTGTATCAATTATAAACGATTACGTGCGCAGTGTCGTCGTGTTATTAAAGAAAGCAAGAAAGCCAGCTGGGCTGCTTTCACAAGCACGTTCAACAGTTTTACTCCTTCTTCTGTTGTCTGGGGTAGCCTGCCCCGGCTATCTGGCACTAAGGTCCACTCACCAGTTTCTGGCTTGAAGGTCGCGAATGACGTCCTTGTGGCACCTGAGGATGTCTCTAATGCCTTCGACCGCTTTTTCGCAGAGGTTTCGAGCTCCGCTCATTACCACCCTGCCTTCCTCCCCCGAAAACAGGCAGAGGAGGCTAGGCCACCTAACTTCCGCTCCTCGAATCGTGAAAGTTATAATACCCCATTCACCATGCGGGAACTCGAAAATGCACTTGCCTGGTCACGGTCCTCCGCTCCAGGGCCTGATTCTATTCATATTCAGATGCTGGAGAACCTTTCTCCTGCGGGTAAAGGTTTCCTTCTTCGTACTTATAATCGCATCTGGATTGAGGGACATGTTCCCGCATGCTGGCGTGAGTCTATTGTTGTACCGATTCCTAAGCCGGGGAAGGACAAGCACTTGCCTTCCAGTTATCGACCCATCTCGCTTACCAGCTGTGTCTGTAAGGTGATGGAGCGAATGGTTAACTCTCGTTTGGTTTGGCTGCTCGAATCTCGACGCCTACTTACCAATGTACAATGTGGATTTCGTAGGCGCCGCTCTGCTGTTGACCATCAGGTTACCTTGTCGACCTTCATTATGAATAACTTCTTGCGGAAGCGCCCGACCGCAGCTGTGTTCTTTGATTTGGAGAAGGCTTACGACACCTGTTGGAGAGCGGGCATTCTCCGCACCATGCGTACATGGGGCCTTCGCGGTCGCCTGCCTCTTTTTATTCATTCCTTTTTAATGGATCGACAGTTCAGGGTACGTGTGGGTTCTGTCCTGTCAGACACCTTTCGCCAGGAGAATGGGGTGCCACAGGGCTCAGTTTTGAACGCCGCTCTCTTCGCCATAGCGATCAATCCAATAATGGATTGCCTCCCAGCTGATGTATCAGGCTCCCTTTTCGTGGACGATTTTACCATCTATTGCAGCGCGCAGCGTACATGTTTCCTGGAGCGCTGTCTTCAGCGCTCTCTTGACCGTCTTTACTCCTTGAGTGTCGCCAATGGCTTCCGTTTTTCTGCCGAGAAGACGGTCTGTATTAACTTCTGGCTCTACAAAGAGTTTCTCCCACCGTCCTTACGACTCGGTCCCGTTGCTCTCCAATTCGTGGAGACAACAAAATTTTTAGGTCTTACATTTGACAGGAAACTTAGCTGGTCTCCACATGTCATCTTTGGCTGCCCGTTGTACCCGTTGTCTAAATGTCCTCCGTGTTCTCAATGGTATGTCGTGGGGAGCGGATCAAACCGTCCTACTTCGCCTATATCGGTCGATCGTCCGCTCCAAGCTGGATTATGAGAGCTTCGTATACTCCTCTGCACGGCCGTCCATCTTACGCCGCCTCAACTCCATACAACATCGGGGTTTACGTCTTGCGATCGGAGCGTTTTATACTAGTCCCGTCGAGAGTCTTCATGCTGAAGCCGGTGAATTGCCACTCACCTACCGGCGCGATATACTGCTTTGTCGGTATGCCTGTCGGCTACTGTCAATGCCCGACCACCCGTCTTATCGTTCCTTTTTTGACGACTCTCTCGACCGTCAATACGGGTTGTATGTCTCTGCCCTGCTACCCCCTGGAGTTCGTTTTCGTCGCCTCCTTCAACACCTTGATTTTTCACTCCCTGCAACCTTTAGAGTGGGCGAGAACCACACGCCACCTTGGCTCCAGGCTCAGGTTCGCGTTCACATTGACCTCAGCTCGCTCCCAAAGGAGGTTACCCCCGGTTCGGTCTACCACTCCCGTTTTGTCGAACTTCGTTCGAAGTTCATTAATATGACCTTCATTTATACAGATGGCTCTAAGACCAATGACGGGGTCGGGTGTTCTTTTATTGTCGGGGCACAAAGTTTCAAGTACCGGCTCCATGGCCATTGTTCGGTCTTCACAGCTGAGCACTTTGCCCTCTACCAGGCTATTCTTTACATCTGCCGCCACCGACATTCTGCTTATGTCATATGCTCCGATTCCCTGAGCGCCATCCAGAGCCTCAGTGATCCGTATCCCGTTCACCCTTTCGTGCACCGGATCCAACGCTCTCTTCAGCAGCTGGTGGACGACGGTTCTCCGGTTAGCTTTATGTGGGTTCCTGGCCATGTCGGTATCCCTGGGAACGAAGCTGCAGATGCCGCGGCCAGCCTAGGACAGCTTCTTGTTGTGTCCCTTCATCAGATTGTAGTAGGGTCATTTGTCGGCGCATTTTATCGCTGTGGCATGCCGATTGGGCTGCACTTACGGACAACAAGCTTCGGGCCTTGAAACCTCTTCCCGCGGCTTGGACGTCCTCCTCACGCCCTCCTCGGCGGGAGGAGGTCGTTTTGGCCCGGTTACGAGTTGGACACTGCCGGTTCAGCCATCGCTATCTGCTGACGGCTGCGCCGGCGCCCTTCTGCCCATGTGGGCAATTGCTGACGGTCCGCCACATTTTAACGTCCTGTCCGGATTTTAGTACACTGCGTCTTGATCTTGGCCTGCCATGTACTCTAGATGCCATTTTAGCTGATGACCCAGGAGCAGCTCCTCGCGTTCTTCGTTTTATCAACTTGACAAACCTGTCTATGGACATTTGATTATGCTGTTTTTTTAATCCTATGCCTGTCAATCTGTCTTTTATCGTGTTTTCCCTTTTAGTTGCTGTTTTAAACTTGTGCCTCGCGGTGCATTCCTAACGTAGTCTGGGCGCTAAAGACCACTGAAGTTGTGCGCCCTAAAACCACAAAAAAAAAATCTGTGAATGCTACGAGTAGTTGCGCTTGTAAAACGTAACGGGGAAAAGGGGGGGGGGGGGGGGGGAGGGAGACACTACTTGTACGTAGCAGAGCAGGATGAGAACTTGACTTGGACGGGAACGCTGTTCGCATGAGCGAGGCGGTTAAGGTAACTGTTCTAGAGAAGCAGAGTATCCAGTGTCGAGTCCCGGACTGGCACAAAATTTCAGCATTCACCATTTACTATCAATGCTTGTAGGCGGCTGAAGTCCGACTTCTCGTGATATAATGTATTGTTGGCTCTTTATCTCGTTCAGTTATGTTTTATATTTTGTAATAAAGTCAGAGTAGTATCTTGTTTATATCATTATGTGGACTAATTGTATCTGGTGAAATGCACTCTGCCTGTTACCAAATAAAATAAAATAAAATAAAAATAAAATTTAAGTATTAAGTCTCAATGGCGCTTCCTACGAAGTGTGTCGATGTCACTGGGCACAGTGATGTACAGATCATTCTTCCACGTACCTCCCTGGATTTCGTTTCTTCTCTAGTTCACTGAGAGTTGTCTGTATACATCACTTTACTAAGGACTACATCTGCAGTTCGTAAACTACCGTCTCGAATGAAGTGAGTCACCGCGTCTCTCTCTCTCTTACTCATTTTGTTGCCTCCGCGTACGTAATTGACACAGTTTGTGGGAAATTGTTTGTTCAATACAGACGACATGTATTTGCTGGTCGATCACGACATCGGCATATTAACGGGAACTGATGTGTGCCCAGCGGCGTAGCAATTTTGTTCCGCTGCGTGCTTGTATGTATAAATCTATTTGTGTGTGTGCTCCAGTTTAACCAAGCTCTTCCCATAAATTAAATTTACCTTTTGAAACTAAAGCTATGACATTATTTTGTGTACTTATTTTTGCATAGTAGGACACAATAACGTTATTGTTCACTGATCATTTTTCGCCTCAGTCAAAATATTCAAACAGTGCAATGCAACACTGACGTAGATGAAGTGAGTGAACAGTGTCGTGGTGTATCCAAATATAATTACTTTTTTTGACTGTAGGACACAGAGGGGAAATAACGTAAAAATATCGTGTGATTCATTCGATCTCAGGAATGATGGGAAAAGAAGATACATTAATTGTGTGATCGTAATTTTTGCCTATATTATTTTGCTGTACATCCGTCATTATTCGAAGAATAATTACTTCGTAAAAAAACGGAGAAAGAGTAAGAGTTGTGAATTAATGAGTGTGATGAGCAGTTCTGCAACGTGACCAACTGGCTGGCCCCCAGTTCTACTGCAGTGTGAGAAGTCACTCGGCGTACTGATTGCCGCATCCTGCCTTTGAATGGAGCAGCACTTGACCATGACCTTCATCTGGATGACAAGGGTTAGTAGATGCTAACGATGCTGACTGACATTTTATGGGAGTTAGTTATACAATACCACTTTTGGCAAAACTGAGGGCATCTCATTCAAGACTTCTGGAGGCAGGGAAATACAAAAGGTGGTTTTACCGGCTGACCAGTGGAATTCAGTCATCTTACTTCATCTGATCCTAGAAACTGGGTATTAATACCAATTTCACATACCGTAAGTGAACTTTTTGTTGATTAAATTTCGAGAGAGAGAGAGAGAGAGAGAGATGGCCGTATTATGGTGGTTGTAAGTGAAATAAGTGTCCGAGCTTCCGTTATCACAGAGTCAATCATGTTATGAGATCCGCGACTATATTATGGGTTATGTGTACCTAGTATTCCACTATCATTGATGATTATAAATTTAGAGAGTGTTTGAAATGCCAAGCCCTTACTATTACATATGTGTGGACTTTTCGTGAAAGTAACAACAATGTGGATTAAAATGTCTATTGGACGAGGCTAACAGAAAGTTCAAGATCAAATTTTTACAAACTGAAAGGAAAGTTTTCACAGACGCCAAGAGTATTTAAATATAAGAAAATGTGAAGTATGTCATACTGTATTTAGCTTTCTCGTAGAAAGATTTATGGTTGCATTACCATTTCGAAAAGGATAGGAAATTCTTGACTGCTCCCTGTCTGAACGCAAGGAAAAAGAAGTCACCTGTTGTTGGTCAAGGTAGCAGTCGTCTTGTGGCAAGTGCGTTTCAGTAAAGACCAGCACTTCCAGTTAAATGGCCGTTTTCAATTTATAAAAGTTTTATTGCAATACTGAGTTCTGTTAGTGATGTCTGACATTTTACTCCTCAAAAGTGTATAGGAAAGGTATCTGAAATTAAGTCTTGTTGAAAACTGATCTGAGAATATTTCATTTAATTAAAATTTCAATACTTTGATTCATGCACTCTGGAGATAGGAGAAATTAAGTTTCTGTCCATGATGAAATTTGGTCTTTGTTAGCTGAATACTAAGTAACTAGAGATTTGGCTATGATTCACCGCTCTATAATCCAAATACATATTCAGTAATGTGTAATTTATTGATTTGCTGTTCTATTTTTGGCCGTCACTATACGATTCAAATGTTACTGCACTGTTTTAAACGTGATCGAATTGTTCGCTTTTTCCAGGTTAACTTACGTAATTGCCTAAAGAGGTTGCTGGATGTTATTGCTTGAAAACTGATTATTGTATTAAGCACAGGAACAACTTTCTGAATAATTGGTGGACATACTTCAAACATTTTACTATTAGTCATTAGATAAAATGGTCAATGGAATTAGGCAAAATATAACTGATTTAAAATGTTGGTTCGTTAATAAGAGGTGTAGCCGCCAGAAAATTGAATGCAAGCATAGAAACGTGCATGCTTGTTGCAGTGTTACACTTGACACGGATTGTACTGGCCGGGAGTATATCCACTGACTGGTCGGATCTGTAGAATTTATTAGGATCCTTCTTCAAAATATGTCCTTTTGTGAAACCCAGTAACCGTTCTACTGATCCGTTCTGGTTAAAGTCAATCGTTGCATTCGTCTTTATTTCAGATTTAAGTGTGTTGATGTTTGCACGTAGCGCAATCCCTTTTCCAGACCGTTTTAAAACTTCGTTTCAATCGTCAGTGTCGTATGCGCTAGGTTCTATTTCCACAATTTCTTTTCCATCGCTAATTTCCAGGTGAAGCTTACTGTTAACCTCAGTGATATTCGGAATGCTGTTATAAGGCTCCAGTCCAATCAGTGCAATACTCCCCTCTGCTTAAATCAATCGGTGGGAAGTAAGCTCCGCGTAATACTGACGATCGTTCTATTAAAGTCAGAGTATACGACATCGAATCTAAACCTCGACTGACGGGTGGATCCTTAATGCATCTCCTTATGGAGATGCTTCTTCTCAAACGTTAGGAGGAACATGACGCACAGATGCCTGCATAAGTAGGTATTAAAATTTTGGTAGCGATAAAAATTGTAGAACACATGTCTTCTGTCGGTGAAGTATCGTTGTAACTCTTCTGGCGGCTGCAAGCCTGCAAATGAGTCGAAATAGTAGATGTTATCTGTATTTTTCTTAACATACGCCACCCAGTGGGTTTCTGGTCCCCCAAAAACATCTAAATTCACAACTCCACATTTCCAGATAGTCTTCGGTAATGTATCCCGCATAAACACACAACGGAATCGTGGAATGCTGAATTTTTTCCTGACAAACTTCAGCAGATCTGTATTTGTAAGAGGTCTGTCCGGTAGAATAGGTAATTGGCTTATTTATTTATTCATTTGTTTATGAAGAGATCTAGTCCTTTACTGTATGGTCTTAGGTATAGTCCTTTTCCGGTGACTGTTGCTTCCATCATGCGGTTATGTCCTCTTGCTTCCACCAGCTGCTCCTGGGAGTTCTGTGCGTTCTTCACTGTTCTGGCAATAGCCGCAGCACCAGCAGCCAGTGAACCCACCGCTGAGAGACCTGGGAGGGCAGGAATGAGGAAGGGAATAATCCCACCTGATGTTTTGGGTACAGGCAGAATCCTGGGTACTTTAACGGGTCCTTTGTGCTTCAGGGCACTTTTAGCTGCATCCATCGCTGTCACGATACAGTTTTTTAAACACCCCTTCTTCTTATTCAGTGCACGACATGCAGCATTCAGAACTTGCTTGAAATTCATCACTACTAAGCCCAACTTAATTCTATCAAACATGGTTTTAAGGCGCCCCTCGTCAAGCAGGTTAATCTCTTATACCCACGAGCCAAACGTTTTGCAACGTTTGTACCACGTCCACAGTAATTATATCCCGGAATGTGCGATTCGACGGGAAGTTTGTCGAGAATACCACCGCCTCCTATAATGCGCCTCCTATCATGCATGTTATGCTACTCTTCTGGTTGTGATCTGTGCACCGCATTATATAGCAAATCGTCAGCGCCAATCCAGCTGTTTTGTGTTGGAGAAATACGAAGCCATTTAACTAGTGCTCTATTGCCTCGACCTCTTATGACACGCTCTATGAGAAACACGTGTGGTTCTGAGCTCTTCTGCATTTCCTTCGTATAAAAGCATTCTGAAATTTCAGTGCCACTGTTATCCTTTAAGATGTAAGTTCTGGAATTTGTTCTCTGCCCATTGGAAACTGTGAATGTCTCACTCGACCAGCTTGGGAGGTAAGACTTCTGAAATGCTGCCTTGTGTTTTGAGATACGTACCAAATCACTTACATTAAATTTCTGTTTACGTGGATCCTGCATTTTAATAGGATAGTGTATCGTATCCACGGGTCCATTATCACGAACATCGATTGGTCTCATTTTTATTGTGTTGTGTTTGGTTCGACTATACCTTGCAATTATTTCTGGGAGGATACCTGTCCATTTGTATGAACTGCGAAGATTAAAACACATTCACATTTGACCTTTTATTATTCTGTTCACACGTTCCACGATACTCGCCATCAGGTGGGTAAATGTTGAGTAGTGATATATTCCATACCTCCGCATCATGGTTTTGTAATACGTATTGTAAAACTCTCCACCATAATAGGTTTGGAGGTTGTGAAGGCATCGATTCGTTCCTGTATGCAAGAACACTCAAACACTTCCGCGACATTTCTCCCCGTTTTAATTTTAACAGGTAATGCCTAGGCAAATTTGGAGTATTTATCAGTGACCGTTAAAATATTTTTGAATACATTATTCTCATGTGAATATTCCCTCATATCTGCAAGATCAGCCTGCCATAAGTCATCAAAACCTTTAATCATAACACGCCTACGAGGGTATGTTTTGCGTGTTGGCTTGTACTATTATCGAACTACTGTCTCCATACTTATTTGATTATATATCTCTCTCTAAGCTCTGAAATTATTGAGACACCCTCATTCGAATGAGCGGTACTGCCCGCAGCAGCTGATGCCATGAGCAGCCGCAGTTGATCTATTAGCTCACTGCTGCCATACCGACCGTCTAATAATAACGGTTTTATAATGTCTCTGTATTGGTTTCCTACATTCCTGTGTACACCGGTCAATTGTAGTATTTCACCATACATCTCCAGATCTTTAGGTGAAAATTTTGATATTTTTGATGGTTTTAGGAAAATGAGGTTCAGTACAACTGGCGTTCTTTGAAATTTCTTATCCCCTATCTATATATTTTATTCATTTAAAGTTATAGGGTGCGTGCCCAACATGAATGGCTTTTCACCACTGACACGGAATGTTTTGGTCTATCCTAGTGCCGCTGTGACGGTTACTGAAACCGGCTACAGCTCCATCGTCGTCGTTGCGTAATTTCGCTGAGAGTTCATCGTGGGATTCAGTAGCTGGTTTAAACGTTTCTCGCAGTGTCTGCTCTTGATCCAAATGTATTAACTCCAACAACCGTAACTTCTCTCGAACGGCCTTCCGTGCAGCGATATCCTTATGCTTGGGTGACATCTTCCTATGAACTAAGCGGGCTGCTTCATCGGCTGTACCTTATCCCTTTCGCTTAATTTTTAGACTTACGTCACGTGCTTTGTGACACGTTTGTTTATAGCTCACTTGTCTACTTTCTCTCTCAGAATGACGCGGGTGTACGTCTCTAGTTCCTTAACCCTAGCATCTAATTCGTTGATCAGTCTCAGAAGGATCTGGGTGTACGCCTCTAGGTCCTTAACTTTACGTTCGAGAGACTGAAAATTTCCACCTATGTACAGATGCATTCTCTGTCTATGCACACCTATCCTCTCTGCTGAGTGCCTGAAATACATGCGAACTTGTCCATGGTATGATGCATACTAACATACTTATCAGTTTTTTCATAGCTATACATATAGAAACTCCTGGAAGTTTCGTCTAGATCTACCGTCATTCAGTTTTCTTGATTTATCAATAACAAGAAACCCGTACTGTGTGTGATGCCAGCAATCTGCACGTATCTTTACAAAACCATTGACTGACATGTTGGTTCCTACACGTGCCTGGTAAATGTGTTTCATATTTAGATTTTATTATCTCAAACCTATAATGAGATTTGCATTACCCCTCACCAACTGTTTCGGGATTCTGGAATATGTCTAACTCAAATAAAATACGTCAATACCCATATGACGACCAACGCAGAAATATAGTGGAGTTTGATCTTGGTTTTACACAGCGACATCCTCAAATATGAACACTGTGTTCTGGCCAGGGGATTTGACTGCTTTGACTTGAAGTTCGTGTCTGTTACATCATCTACACCAGCAGTATCTTTTGCAGTAGCTGGTATTTGGGTTTTTAAGCGTTTCTGAAAATACACGTACATACTCAAAGCAGACCCCATCCGGGTATGTTAGTAGTGACATGAAGACATTTGTCTCGCCGCAGTTCGATGGACTAACTCTAATATTATCGGGAAAAAGCATCCCATTCTTCTTCTTCTTCTTCTTCTGGTATTCTTTTACACCATCACAGGACCATTCACTTACAACAAAGTCCTGATGCTTCACCCAGCCTGTCATGATACTAACTTAAAAAAATGGTTCAAATGGCTCTAAGCATTATGGGACTTAACATCTGAGACCATCAGTCCCCTAGGCTTAGAACTACTTAACCCTAACGATATCACACACATCCATGCCCGAGGCAGTATTCGAACCTGCGACAGTAGCAGCAGCGCGGTTCCGGACTGAAGCGCCTAGAACCGCTAACCGCTCGATCACAGCGGCCGGCATACCAACTACATCAGGTTATAATGTTGAACCACTACAGCGCAATATATATATATATATATATATATATATATACTGTATTCAAAAATCATACATTGGAGTACTGAGTCACCATACGCTGTTGTAATCGAGGGAGTTAGAACACCACAGTTAATGTCTGGTGGGGTACGAGTTGGATAATATTGGTGATCATCTGCTGATTGATATAGGCTTCAGCACGTTTCTTTTCATCCCATTCCTCCTCAGTCCTGCACTTTAATATTTCTTCAATTTCTAACAACGCACACCAAATATTGGCTTCTGCAGCTGCTAGTTTCTAGGCGCATCAGTCTGGAACCGCGCGACCGCTATGGTCGCAGGTTCGAATCCTGCCTCGGGCATGGATGTGTGTGATGTCCGTAGGTTAGTTAGGTTTAAGTAGTTCTAAGTTCTAGGGGACTGATGACCTCAGAAGTTAAGTCCCATACTGCTCAGAGCCATTTGAACCATTTTTTGTTAAATTGTATGTTGAAGCGAAAAGCATTAGTGCGCTAGGTAGAACTGCTAGCTTCTCATGTACAATATCTACACCTCGTTCTTTTTGCAGTGGCATCGGAATCGTCTGAGATGGCTCGTATGTCGGCAGCCGGTAGTGACCTGTCTCGCGTGGTTTATCTCGTTCCAAATACCGAATTCCAAAAAAATTAAAACTCTAATTAAGATAGATGTAAGGTGAAATAAGTTATGCAAATTTTTTGGAAATAAGCAGTTTGTTTCAAACGAAGGTCGAAATATGTGTGGAGCAAGGAGATTTAGACAATCCTTGGTAGGCAGTCCTTGCATTTGTCTCGAGAGGAAGTGGACTGTACCTTTGTCAAACTAATCGGTATAGAAAAACAGTCGACTACGTTCATGGAAAAATAAAGTTCTGAAACTGAATAACAGGATGAAACGAGAGTTCAGTCCGTTGCGAGCAGTGGTTTTTCACCAGGTATGGCTTAACCGATAGCGGTAACGGGGACTGAGGGGAAGATGTAACTGCGTTGCTGCTGAAGTGATAGTGACGGGAGCAGCTAACGGTTAGCAACGGTGTTAAAGCTCAGCTGAATGCGATTGTAAGGTTGTACTGTTGCACCAAGAGCTTGTAAACATGATCTTTGCGTGGGAATATTCCGATAGCTGGAGACACGACAGAGCTATTTTCCCCCCGAAAAGATTTTTTAGAGTCTGCTACCAGTCACAAAATTTTCTATTGTCTTACATGAATTACACTGAAGAGCTAAAGAAACTGGTACATTCACTTAATGTCGTGTAGGGCACCCTCGATCACGCAGAAGAGCAGCAGCACGACGTGGCATGGACTCGACTAATGTCTGTAGTGCTGGAGGGAATTGACGCCATGAATCCTGCAGGGCCATCCATAATTACGTAAAACTACGAGGGGGTGGAGATTTCTTCTGCACAGCACGATGCAAGGAATCCCGGATATGCTCAATAATGTTCATGTCTGGGGAGTTCGGTGGCCAGTGGAACTGGTGAAACTCAGAAGAGTGTTCCTGGAGCCACTCTGTAGGTTCAAATGGTTCAAATGGCTCTGAGCACTATGGGACTTAACATCTATGGTCATGAGTCCCCTAGAACTACTTAAACCTAACTAACCTAAGGACATCACACAACACCCAGTCATCACGAGGCAGAGAAAATTCCTGACCCCGGAGGGAATCGAACCCGGGAACCCGGGCGCGGGAAACGAGAACGCTACCGCCCACTCTGTAGCAATTGTGGACGTGTGGGGTGTCGCATTGTAATTACCCAAGTCCGTCGGAATACACAATGGACATGAATGGATGCAGGTGATCAGACAGGATGCTTACGCACGTGTCACCTGTCAGAGTCGTATCTAGAGACGTATCAGGGGCCCCATATCACTCCAACCGCACATACCCAACGCCATTACAGAGCCTCCACCGGCTTGAACAGTTCTCTGCAGACACGCAGGTTCCATGGATTCATGAGGTTCTTTCCATACCCGTACACGTCCATCCCCACGATACAATCTGAAACGAGACTCATCCGACCAGTAAATATGTTTCCAGTCAACAACAGGCCAATGTCGGTGTTGACGGGCCCAGGCGAGGCGAAAAGCTTTGTGTCGTGGAGTCATCAAAGGTACACGAGTGCACTTTCGACTCCGAAAGCCCATATCGATGGTGTTTCGTTTAATGGTTCGCATACTAACACTTGTTGATGGCTCAACATTGAAATCTGCAGCAATTTGCGGAAGGGCTTCACTTCTGTCTCGTTGAACGATTCTCTTCAGTTGTCGTTGGCACCGTTCTTGCAGGATCTTTTTCCGACCGCAGCGATGTCGGAGATTTGATGTTTTACCGGATTCCTGATACTCACGGTACACTCTTGATATGGTCGTACGGGAAAATCCTCATTTCTTGGCTACCTCGGAGATGCTGTGTCCCATCGCTCGTGCGCCGACTGTAACAACACGTTCAAATTCACCTAGTTTAACTAGTAACGTTCTGGTGTGTCGTGCCTGATACATTTCAAAAATTTGTTATTAAATAGTATTAAGCCTGATGAATGCGACGGCCGTGTACAGTACGGGAACATCTCGTCTAATAAATAGGTAAAACACTGCTGGGCTTCGTGAAGCAACGCTGACAGAAAGATCGCAGTGCCTCTGAGTAACATTCTACATAGCCAAGATTTATAGATGACAGTTTAATATACTTATTCACGCTCATGCAGTAGAAGTAAGTTTGTCACTGACTATTCGAAGCACCTTGTATATTTGTCGAACTTGCTAGCCTTTCAGATAACAAGAAACTGTTCACCTGTGACTGACTAATAGGACAACTAACTGTCTCCCGTCCCTGTGTTCCACCTCCCGCAAGAATGACGGAGTTCAAACACGAGGCTTTCTTTCGGTATCAGTCTTCTGACTGGTTTGTTGTGGGCTGCCACGAATCCCTCTTCCGAGCCAAATTTTTCATTTCAGAATAGCACTTGCTCCAAAAATCTTGAGTTATTTGTTGGATGAATTCCAGTCTCTATCTCTCCGTACAGTTTTGACCCGCAACAACTCCTTATTCATGTCTTAATATACGTATTGGCATCCTGTCATTTCTTCTCGACAAGGTTTTCCACGTGTTACTCGGCTCATCGACTCTGACAAGACCCACCTCATTTAATATTTTACCACTCCACCTAATTTCCGACATCCTTCTATAGCATCGCATATTAAACTATTCTATTCTCTTTTTTTGCGCCTTTCACACAAACGCAGTGATCGACTTACTAGGCTACAGCTAGCAAGAGAAGATCACGTTGCCCTTGATCATCAGAATACGCAGCTATGATCTGGCCGTAATAAAAGACTGTTTGAAGTTCAGTATAGTGTAAGAGTATAAAACACCTCGACGGCGAGTGTTAATCAGAGACAAGGGTATCGTCAGGAATGCCCCAGGGAAGTGCGATAGGACCGCTGTTGTTCTCTATATAAATAAATGATTTGGCGGACAGGGTGGTTAGCAGTCTGCAGTTGTTTGCTGACTATGCCATGGTGTACGGTAAGGTGATGAAGTTGAGTGACTGTGGGAAGATATAAGACGACTTAGACAAAATTTCCAGTTGATGTGATGAATGGCAGCTAGCCCTAAATGTCGAAAAATATACCGGGTGATCAAAAAGTCAGTATAAATTTGAAAACTTATCAAATGACGGAATAATGTAGATAGAGAGGTAAAAATTGACACACATGCTTGGAATGACATGGGGTTTTATTAGAAGCACTCCATATTGCTAGACGCGTGAAAGATCTCTTGCGGGCGTCGTTTGGTGATGATCGTGTGCTCAGCCGCCACTTTCGTCATGCTTGGCCTCCCAGGTCCCCAGACCTCAGTCTGTGCGATTATTGGTTTTGGGATTACCCGAAGTCGCAAGTGTATCGTGATCGACCAACATCTCTAGGGATGCTGAAGGACAGCATCCGACGCCAATGCCTCACCATAACTCCGGACATGCTTTACAGTGCTGTTCACAACATTATTCCTCGACTACAGCTATTGTTGAGGAATGATGGTGGACATATTGAGCATTTCCTGTAAAAAACATCGTCTTTGCTTTGTCTTACTTTGTTATGCTAATTATTGCTGTTTTGATCACATGAAGCGCCATCTGTCGGACATTTTTTGAACTATTGTATTTTTTTTTGTTCTAATAAAACCCCATGTCATTCCAAGCATGTGTGTCAATTTGTACCTCTCTATCTACATTATTCCGTGATTTACTCAGTTTTCAAATTTATACTGACTTTTTGATCACCCAGTAAGTTAATGCGGATGAGTAGGAAGATCAAACCTATAATGTTGGGATACGGTATTACTATGTCCTGGTTGACACAGTCAAATTGTTTAAATATCTGTGCACAACGTTGCAAAGCGATATGAAATGGAACGAACATGTGAGAACCGTGGTAGGGAACGCGAATGGTAAAATTCGGTTTACTGGCAGAATTTTAGGGAAGAGTGGTTCACCTGTGAAGATGACCGCATATAGGACGCTGGCGTGACCTATCTTGAGTACTGCTCGAGTCTTTGGGATCAATACCAGGTCGGATTGAAGGACGACATCGAAGAAATTGCCGCGCGGCGTGGCCGCACCGTTTGAGGTGCCATGTCACGGATTGCGCCGCCCCTCCCGGCGGAGGTTCGAGTCGTCCCTCGCGCATGGGTGTGCATGTTGTTCTTAGCCTAAGTTAGTTTAAATTAGTTCAAGTCTAGTAAGTCTAAGTAAGTCTAGGGACCGTTGACCTCAGCAGCTTGGTCTCTTAGGATTTCACACACAGTTGAACATTCGAAGCGATTGAGAGGCGCGCTGCTAGATTTGTTACTAGTAGGTTCGAACAACACGTACGTGTTACGGAGATGCTTTGGGAACTCAAATGGGAATCCCTGGAGGGAAGGAGACGCTCTTTTCGAGAAACACTATTGAGAAAATTTAGAGAACTGGCATTTGAAGCTGACTCCCAAAAAATTCTACTGCCGCCAACATACATTGCGCGTAAGGACCACGAAGATAAGGCTCATAAGGAGGCATATAGATGGTCGTTTTTCCCTCGCTCTATTTGTGAATGTAACAGGAACGGAAATGACAAGTAGTTCAAATGGTTCAAATGGCTCTGAGCACTATGGGACTTCACTTCTGAGGTCATCAGTCCTCTAGAACTTAGAACTACTTAAACCTAACTAACCTAAGGACATCACACACATCCATTCCCGAGGCAGGATTCGAACCTGCGACTGTAGCGGTCGCGCGGTTCCAGACTAGCGCCTAGAACCGCTCGGCCACTCCAGACAAGTAGTGGCACAGCGCCACACTTATCTGATAATCCAGACTGCTCAAGACACGTACGTTTCCACTATAGTGTTAAAGAGACAGACAGCAGCAGACTTTAAGTAAGATGATATCTAGTTTTAATAAGATATGCACTTCCTTTGGTCACTGCCATTTTAATCGCCACAACGCTCAAGAACGTAGGCAGGCTAGTTTAATTGCGCTTTAAGAGACTGTGAACGTGTCAGACGATTGTCATCATTCCATAGCTGAAATACAAGTGAATACGTCCATCCTCTTGGAGTCTTGGAAAATTCTCCTTTTGACATTATCGTAGTTGTCTCTGTATATCAGAACTGTCTTCATCTTACCAAACAGTGAAGCGAAGCATCTGTTTCCCATTTTCAACATTCTCTCAGATTTGCTTATTCCTGTTTCTTTATTTTTCCCATCTACACGAATTTCATTCATTACTCCTTCTGCTGAATTCGGAAGGACGACGGTTCAATCCCGCGTCCGGCCATCCTGATTTAGGTTTTCCGTGATTTCCCTAAATCACTCCAGGCAAATGCCGGGATGGTTCCTCTGAAAGTTCACGGCCGACTTCCTCCCCATCCTTCCCCAATCCGATGAGACCGATGACCACGCTGTCTGGTCTCCTTCCCCAAAACCAACCAACCTTCTGCTGACTAAAGTCACGGACTTCCGCAGACTAGTTAACTTACTCTCCAAAGTTCATTCTTTCTGTACTGATATTATGCAGGTCTGCTACAGTTACATCTACTTGACTACTTCACAATCCACACTTCAGTTGCTCTACCGCCCCACTCTTGAACTGCAAGTGGGTAAAACAAATACTAAAATCTTTCCGTCCGAGCTCTGATTTCTCTTATTTTTAACGTTGGACATTTTTCCCTTTGAAGGTGGGAGCCAACAAAATATTTTCGCATTCCGAGGAGAAATTTGGTGATTGAAATTTCATGAAACCGTCTCGAGACTAATAAATACGACTTTCTGTTAATGATTGTCGCCTCATCTCGCTTAACATATTTGTGACACACTGTTCCCTGTTTCGCTATAATAAAAGACGAGCTGCCTTTCTGTGAACCTTTCAATGTCCTCCGCAAATCTTATCTGGTAAGGCTTCCATACCGCGTCGCAATACATCGGAAGAAGACGGACAAACGCAATGTAGGCACTCTATTTAGCAGGTTTGTTGCATGTTCTAAATGTACTGCCAATAAAACTCATTCTGTAGTTCACCTTCGCCCCACCATTTTCTGTGTGATCGCTCCAATTCAAATTCTCTGTAACCGTAAGCACTAGGAATTTAGTTGAACTGACAGCCTTTAACGTGTACCAGTTAGTACTCCAATGGATGGTCTCTCACATTTCATTGTTTAGAATCAACTGCCACTCGCACCAGACAGATATCTTGTATACATAACTTTGCGATTTCGTTTTAATCTTCTGATGATGTCACTAGTCAGCATACGACAGCATCATCTGCAAAAAAATCTCAGACGGCCGCTTGTCTCGTACATGGTTTGTATGGATTAAAAACAGCAGAGGGCCTACAACACTACCTTGGGAAACGCCAGATAACACTTCTGTGATATTTCTGGCAGGAAATCACGAATCTAGTGCCACAATTGCGCGACACTCCATAGGCACGCAATTTGATTAAAAGGTGCTTGTGAGAAGCGATATCAGAAGCCCTCTCGAAATCTAGAAATCTGGAATAAATTTGAGATCGCCTGTCGACAGCACTCGTTACTTCTTGTAAATAAACAGCCAGTTGTGTTTCACAAGACCGATATTTTCTCAATCCCTGCTAACTGTGTACCAATAGATCGTTTTTTTAGAGATAATTCATAATGTTAATGACAGTATACGTTCCAAAAAGCTTCTGCAAATCAGTGTCAGTGACACGGGTCTGTAATTCAGCGGACTACTTCTGTTCACTTTCTTGTGTATTGGTAAGTCCTGTGCAACATTCCAGACCTTGGATACAGACCTTTCGTCGAGGAAGCGGTTGTATATGATTGCCGGCCGCGGTGGTCTCGTGGTTCTAGGCGCGCAGTCCGGAACCGCGCGACTACTACGGTCGCAGGTTCGAATCCTGCCTCGGGCATGGATGTGTGTGATGTCCTTAGCTTAGTTAGGTTTAAGTAGTTCTAAGTTCTAGGGGACTGATGACCACAGCTATTAAGTCCCATAGTGCTCAGAGCCATTTGTATATGATTGCTGAATACGGAGCTATTACATCAGCTTACTCCGGAAGGAAGCTAATTATTATACACTCTGGACAGAAAGATTTGCCTTTATGAAGTATATAATAGCTCTAATCTGACAACATCGTTCTGTTGTGAGAAATATACTTAGTACGATACTAATTTGTTGATGATAGTGATGGTTGATCTCTGTGGTTATGGATTAAATTTCTTGCAGAAACACAGCAACCAGCCTACTTAAAAGTTTAAAGAACGAGCACTGAGTGAGAAATCTGGATTATGCAACAAAACCCTACCTATGACTCTGGAAGACAAGGTCAGATTAATCAGAACGCGGACAGAGTTATTTAAGCAATCGTATTTCCCGTGCTCTATACGAGAATGGAACGGGAAAGGGCACTAATAAGGTGTGCAGTGGGAATTACCCTCTGCCATGCTCTCCACAGTGGTTCACCGAGTATAGATGTTGTTCTAGATGTGGGTTAGATATCAATGCAGAAATGTGGGAAGGGTCAGTATTTCTGTGCCACTGATTATGGCTAACGCAGAGCGTTCATGAAGAAAAAACAACGTTATTCAAGCAGTCTTCTGAATGAAGAGGGAATAGATATTAATTCTTCTGTAACTACGCCCTATGGTTCAGGCTGTCGAAAGTGACAGCACTCATTCCAAAATACAGCTTTATCCTTATTTCTCCAAGGGCAATTACTGACTCTGCGGCAGGAAGATGTGCAATGGCCTCTCGTTCTATTTACAGATACACTGATCAGCCAGAACATTATGACCGCCGACCTACTATCGATATAAACCCATCCAGTCGATAGCAGATTCACCTGGCGAGGAATAACTGCTAGTCAGACGCACGAACGGTGCATGTAGTATCAGTAGGTGTACTGTCCGTGTGTAGAATGGGGAAGGCGCGCGATCTATCTCTTTCACCGAGGGCAGATTCAGAGGCTCGGCACGAGCATTTCGGAAACGGCACAACTTGTTCCGTGTTCTAGGAGAGGTGTGCTGAGTGTCTTCAAAACGTGGTGAAACCACGTCCAGACATTGTGGGGTTTGGCGGCCACTCCTCATTACAGATGTCGGACATCGTAGGCTGGGCAGAACAGGAGGCAGACTGTGGCAGACTTTAATGCTGGGTAGAGTACAAGTGTGTCTGAATACACAGTGGACCAAACACTCCTAACGATGGGCCTCCGCAGTCGACTACCAATGCATGTGCCTATGTTAACACCACGGTACAGGCAACTATGACTGAAATCTGAACGTGACCATCGCCACCGGACGTTGGCGCAGTGTTAGGGCGTTGCATGGTCTGATGAAGCCCGATACCTTCTTCATCATGCAGATGGAAACGGCGAATCAATGTTCCTTCAGGGGAATAGCTCCTTGACACCTGCACTAAAGGACGGAGACAAGCTGGCGGCGGCTCCATTATGCTCGGGGAACATTCACGTGGGCATCCATGGGTCCAGTGGAGCTCGTGCAAGCACCATGACGGCCAAGAGTATCGTACGTAGTTGCAGACCACGTACATAGCTTCATGACGATTATGTTTCCCGACGGTAATGGCAACCCGATCGAAAACATGTGGGAGGTGATTCAACGTGGCGTCAGCGCTCATCGCACCCCTCCCCCGAATTTAAGGGAATTAGGTGACTTGTGTGTGCAGATGTGGTGCCAACTCCCTCCAGCGACCTACCAAGGTCTCATTGCTTCCATGCCACGACGCGTCGCCACTGTTATCCGTGCCAAAGGTGGACACACCAATGGTCATAATGTTTTGGGCGATCTGTGTAGAACGACTGAAGAACCCGTGTCTGTCCCCCGTGCTCATGCTAGAATGTCTGTAATGATTCCTCCAATGACTCACATCCACTTCCCGTGCCTATCTTTTTCCAGTGAAACCGAGCGAGGTAGCCTAGTGGTTAGCAACGTGGACTAGTATTCGGCAGGACGACGGTACAAATCACCGTCCGGTCATCCAGCTTTAAGTTTTCCGTGACTTCCCTAACCCCCCCGCCTTTCCATAATCCAAGCATGTGCCCTGTCTCAAATGACCTCGTTGTCGACGGGATGTTAAACACTAATCTTTCTTGCTTCCTTTTTAGTTCCAATGAGACACACGCCGACGAGTCGTTAAACTCAACCCTTGGTTTTTTACATACCTATTCGAGAGGATCTGAAATACCTGTGAGGCCATCCTGATATAGGTTTCTCGAGGATTTCCTAAAAATCACTGGCGAGTTCCAGGATGAATCCTCGTGTATACTTGGCCAAATGAACATTAACTGTCTGTCTCTGTTGGCATTGACGCGTGCAGGAAGTTAAATCTGAATGTATATTCTTCCGTCGGTACAGAACTTTCCGTGGGAACTTTCACCCCACGCCACAAAACTTTTTGTTCACTGTAGCGTACAGTACCAGCTGCGATACTCTCCCTGAGAAGTAGTAGCGACCATTCATTTGTGTTGATACATCCAAATCGACTCGAAAAGTGCTTTGGTCGAGGAAGACAGGGACCAAACATGTAGTCACCTCTCTACAGTACTCAAGTCTACTAATGTCCGTCGACCGTAAGACATTACTAGTAATTTTGTTTCGGAGCAAGAAAGTTGTTTCTAAGAGAAAGTAACTACGAAGATTTGTTTTTTAAACCTGAAACCAGCTGCTCCAAACGTATTGACGACATCCCAGTAAATGGTAAGGTAGAGCAGTAACGGTTCACAGGTGGCTACGTGGTTGCTGCAACAGAAAGGCGTACATGACGTAGTCGCGTGGGATGTTACTCACTGGAAAATTCCCAGCTGGTCTGGTGATCCCAAGCCAGTTAGCTGTACCAGATGGCCCGTTTCCGATCTGTGGAATTCGTTATGAGGCCAACGAACCAGCATACAGAGCGCTATGGGTCGGCTAATGATGTGACAGCTGTTTATGATTATTTAAGGAGGATTTTTACTCTCGGAATTACTGTCCCATGTGGCGTTGGCACTTCTTTGGCTCAAACAGTTATTTTATAGGCAACAAATTGCGCCGAGGCCGCATATTAGCTTCCCAGTAATAAAACAGTTCACTTCACAAAACCACAGCTACGAGAAGGGCAAATTGTAAAGACCAACAAATGTCTCGAATATAAAAATGATGGGACGTGTCCTAGACGTGCCAGATTTACCTTGCAGTATGGAATGATAAATACGGTGCTCAGTATTTGGATAACAGAGTTTCTTTGCTAATCTCTCGTGGTAAATATTTTGTTCGAAATAACAGAACAAAAATTTATTTTCAGTTGACATGGCTTTCTGCCTTTTCAGTCAGGGATGCGCGTCACTGTCTCATGTCAGAGACATTCAATTTCGGTCCCTCGACGTGTTTAATATTTTAAAACGTATTGCGCATAGGACATAGGTAGGAAACCGAGGTTCTTTGTTCCAGTTTTGTTGATGCCTAACACGGCTCCGGCTTGGTTACGGACGCTTGGTGTACGGATCTGCCAGAGTATTGTGTCTGGAGATACTGAATGCAGTCCAGGATGAGAAACTAGGCTGGTCCCATTACCCAGCCAGGCTGACGATCTGCCACTTCCTCACGAGGCAGAAGCGGCCTAAGCCGGGGTGTCGCCCACACCCACGCGGTCCGAGGGGTCTCGCACCTTTGTTTATACAGCTCTCTTAAACTCGTCAAAAATATTCAGCTGAACCATTAAAAGCCCTGACCGCGAGTAAATATTTTAACTACCTTAAGGCGATAAATCACAATGGCTAGAAAGCACTTGTTAATATTTATCTACAACACCCGCTTTTTAAAAATTTAATCTGCACTACGATAACGGGAAGAAGGAGGCTGCCTGGGCCCATAGTATTCCTCGAGTAAACTCGAAATTTTTTGTGTCGACTGTCCTTTGTTTACAGTTACTGCCAACTTCAGCGGACTAACAGTAGTGGCGTGTTACTAGCTGTGCTAAGTGTAGTTATTCTTTGTTATGTATCACTGACAATGTACAGAATAAATAATGAGCGGCGAAGTAATTGCTAGTCCCTCGATGTGTTCCCCTACGACACCCAGAAAAGTTAGAAGCCATAGAGAGGGCTTAACAACCCGCTGATTTTGAGACTAGCAGTCGCGCCTGTTCACGTTCGTGCTCGCGGGCACGGCAGTCGCGGCGTGGTGCAGAATGAGGGAAATGCACGCGCATCATGTAGTCGCGACCATGGAAGAAGCGCCAACTGTTAAATATGTGTGGTAGGTTTTGACAGCGGTGCCATCTAGTAGAAGCGATAAGGAGTCGGCGGTGTGTAACACCGACAATGTCTTCGCACTTCAATGCGCAGTGCGAGGGATCATATCATTTTATACAAAAAGATGGGTTCGAACAATGTTTAGTGTATCGTAATGTGCTTACTACTTGCAGGAACTTCAATTTACAACGCCACTAGATTTCATAACACATCAAAGAATACAGAAACGGAAGAACGCAAAAGAAGCTCTCTGAAACTGAAGAAGAAAAAGAAGAAGAAAAAGCAAGTGAGTGAGCTGTTCGGGTGAGCTACAAAACTGCACTATTCTTACCAAATTCCTTACGCTCAAATGGCTCTGAGCACTATGGGACTTAACATCTGAGGTGATCAGTCCCCTAGAACTTAGAACTACCTAAACCTAACTAACCTAAGGACAACACACACATCCATGCCCGAGGCAG
Organism: Schistocerca americana; assembly: GCF_021461395.2. NCBI lineage: Eukaryota > Metazoa > Arthropoda > Insecta > Orthoptera > Acrididae > Schistocerca > Schistocerca americana. The sequence goes on along the minus strand of NC_060130.1, from coordinate 136,436,149 downwards.
GATTCGAACCTGCGACCGTAGCTGACACGCGGTCCCAGACTGAAGCGCCTAGAACCGCTCAGCCACATCGGCCGGTCCTTACGCTCATTCGGGGATGATGATATAGAATAAGAATCCTTGTTAGTTGCAGTTGAACATTTGTGTCCATTTCAGGTAAGTGCGTTGTACCATCATCAAACATGACAATCATGCGTGCCACACAGGTAATTACAGACGATGTTCAGAGCCAGCTTGCAAAATCCTTGTAAAGAGTTTGTCGCATATTTTTGGCGTTCTGTGGAAGCATAGATATGGTCGGCACACAGCTGCATACGACGTTTTTGGCAGCGTAAAGAAAGCGTAGAAAATTTATTTTTGTAGGAGTCTATGTGTCTACAGACGGAGCACCGCTCATGTTGGGAAAAAGTCAAGATCCGTGACGCAACTGCATGGATAATGAAAAGCCGTTCAGCACCCAATTCGTGATAATCTTCAGCTTGAAGTACTTTATCTGTAATGTAACAGGGAATACAAAGATATCTTCAGGATCGATTTCGCCGTTCACACGTGTCCACTGCTTCGATATTCCCTGTGTCTATTTGCTCGATGTGAACGGGGGGGGGGGGGAAAGCTTTGCTGTAGATGAAGTGTCATTCGTGGTAATGCTTGGAAAATAATAAAATCAGGTCGCAGAATGCTGCCCGCATTTGAAGCTGACCGTCTCTAAAATCCGTTTACGCGATTCCTTGTTATTTCCGTACGTAATTTATACACTGACGAGCCAAAGAAACTGGTACACTTGCCTAACATCGTGTAGAGGCGCCGCGAGCACGCAGAAATGCCACAACACGACTCGGACTCGATTAATGTCTGAAGTAGTGCTGGAGGGAATTGACACCACGAATCCTACAGGGCTGCCCATAAATCCGTAAGAGTATGAGGGGGTGGAGATCTCTTCTGAACAAAAAAATGGCTCTGAGCACTATGGGACTTAACTACTGAGGTCATCAGTCCCCTAGAACTTAGAACTACTTAAACCGAACTAACCTAAGGACATCACACACATCCATGCCCGAGGCAGGATTCGAACCTGCGACCGTAGCGGTCACGCGGATCCAAACTGACGCGCTTAGAACCGCACGGCCACACCGGCCGGCTCTTCTGAACAGCACGTTGCAGGGCATCTCAGATATGCTCGATAATGTTTATGTCTGGGGAGTTCGGTGGCCAGCGGGAGGGTTTAAACTCAGACGAGTGTTCCTGTAGCCACTCTGTAGCAATTCTGGACGTGTGAGGTGTCGCATTGTCCCGCTAGATTTGCCCAAGTCCATCGGAATGCACAATGGACATGAATGGATGCAGGTGATCAGACAGGGTCCTTACGTACTTGTCACCTGTCAGTGTCGTATCTAGACGTGTCAGGGCTCCCATATCATTCCAACTGCAGACGCCCCACACCATTACAGAGCCTCCACCAGCTTGAACAGTCCCCTACTGACATGGCATGCAGGGTCCATAGATGCATGAGGCTGTCTCCATACCCGTACACGACCATCCGCTCGATAAAATTTGAAACGAGACTCGTCCGACCAGGCAACATGTTCTTAGTCATTCAAAGTCCAACGTTGGTGTGACTGGCTCAGGCGAGGCGTAAAGCTTTGTGTCGTGCAGTCGTCAAAGGTACACGAGTGTGTCTTCGGCTCCGAAAGGCCATATCGATGATGTTTCATTGCGTGGTTCGCACGCTGATAGTTGTAGACGGACCAACATTGTAACCTGCAGCAATTTGTGGAAGGGTTTCACTTCTGTCACGTTGAACGATTCTCTTCAGTAGTTGTTGGTCACGTTCATGCAGGATCTTTTTCCTCCTGCAGCGATGTCGGAGATTTGATGTTTTACCGGATTCCTGAAATTCACGGTACACTCGTGATATGGTCGTACGGGAAAATCCCCTCGTCATCGCTACCTCGGAGATGATGTGTCCCATCGCTCGTGTGCCGACTATAACACCAGCGTCGACGGGTTGAGGAACGGGTACAGTTGGGTCAGTCGACCCCTGGCCTTTCGGACGACGTCGTCGACGTGCTGTCGCCACGTCAGCCTCATGTCCAGCGTTACACGCAGGTACTTCGCTGTAGTGACCCAAGATACTGCGGTTCGCCTGCTGGTAATCCGTGGTAACAACTGCGCCAGACACTTGTTGCCTTATACAGGGTGTTACAAAAAGGTACGCCCAAACTTTCAGGAAACATTCCTAACACAAATAAAGAAAAGATGTTATGTGGACATGTGTCCGGAAACGCTTAATTTCCATGTTAGAGCTCATTTTAGTTTCGTCATTCCAACGTGATCAAATTGTAAATTTTCACAATCAACATGTATGGGCTGACGAGAATCCGCACGCAATTGTGCAATCACGTCATCAACACAAATTTTCCGTGAATGTTTGGGCAGGCATTGTTGGTGATGTCTCGATTGGACCCCATGTTCTTCCACCTACGCTCAATGGAGCACGTTATCATGATTTCATACGGGATACTCTACCTGTGCTGCTAGAACATGTGCCTTTACAAGTACGACACAACATGTGGTTCATGCACGATGGGGCTCCTGCACATTTCAGTCGAAGTGTTCGTACGCTTCTCAACAACAGATTCGGTGACCGATGGATTGGTAGAGGCGGACCAATTCCATGGCCTCCACACTCTCCTGACTTCAACCCTCTTGACTTTCATTTATGGGGGCATTTGAAAGCTCTTGTCTACGCAACTCCGTTACCAAATGTAGAGACTCTTCGTGCTCGTATTGTGTACGGCTGTGATATAATACGCCATTCTCCAGGACTGCATCAGCGCATCAGGGATTCCATACGACGGAGGGTGGATGCATGTATCCTCGCTAACGGAGGACGTTTTGAACATTTCCTGTAATAAAGTGTTTGAAGTCACGCTGGTACGTTCTGTTGCTGTGTGTTTCCATTCCATGATTAATGTGATTTGAAGAGAAGTAATAAAATGAGCTCTAACATGGAAAGTAAGCGTCTCCGGACATATGTCCACATAACATATTTTCTTTCTTTATTTGTGAGGAATGTTTCCTGAAAGTTTGGCTGTACCTTTTTGTAACACCCTGTATAGGCGTTCCCAACCACAGCCCGTCTTCTGCCTATTTACATATCTCTGTATGTGAATACGCATGCCTATACCAGTTTCCTTAGCGCTTCAGTGTGCCATAGCTGCAGATCGGCATGGGGCGCGCGCGTCAGTAGGTTGCCATTCCTGACAGACAGTAGAGGCCTGGTCATTGCCTGTCCTCTACCCGCTTCCGCCTGAGCCAAGGCGCCTTCTTTCCGTGTTCGTACTATACCTGTCCATTATACATCGTCCGGCGGCAGAATGCGGAACTAAACTTTGTTTACATGCAGACGGCACCACAGGCGTCCGACGAAACGTGAATGACGCACGCTACTCGACAGCTCAGGTTGTTATTCACAGTATGTTATTACTTCTGCGAAGACTCTGCGTCTGCTGAAATGGGTGGCCAACGCACAAACATACGTGATGGAAGAATACGACCAGATAGCAAATCTTTTACAAATAACGTAGATCAACTCTGTTGTGAATAGAAACGAAAATGTTTGCTAATACCGTTAGTCACAACTATACAGAGAGCAGTAGCAACAGTACGAAGTGATATAAGAATAGTTCGTAATGTGAACAATGTCAATGAAGATCCAGACAAATGGTTCAAATGGCTCTGAGCACTATGGGACTTAACATCTATGGGCATCAGTCCCCTAGAACTTAGAACTACTTAAACCTAACTAACCTAAGGACATCACACAACACCCAGTCATCACGAGGCAGAGAAAATCCCTGACCCCGCCGGGAACCGAACCCGGGAACCCGGGCGCGGGAAAAGATCCAGGCATCAACTTCACAAGGAAAAACAAGAATGTTATTTTCCTATTTTAGTTTCTTTCGCTTTTCTGTAGAAGAATATCTGATGCATTCCTGCCGCAGTTATTAGATTCAAAAACTAGTTTTATTTTCTCACGCTTTTCTATAGAAGAATATAGTAATAGATGATGTAGTTTAGTTTTGTTTCATATGCTGCACGCAAAACAAGTGTTCAATCTGGATCGAATGCGATTCTACTGCCCCTGCGTCACTCGAAGTAACCAATAGTCGAGCACGTCAACAATCCGCGGCGCGCCCAGCTAAAACGGCAATTGCGAAAAGGACAGGTTATACTACCAACCTTCAATCGTTAGAGAGCGAGTCAGAGAGCCGCACGCAGCCATGCCACTGTGCGTCCTTATTTAATGTTATGTTATTTTGTAATTCTGACAGAATGGTGAGTGAAAATGAACATCGTTCATTTTTAAATATTAAATAAATAGGCAGAGATTCTTGATCGGTATCATATACTGAACTAAAATAAGTAAAGAACTGTTTTATGTTAGAACTTGTTTTTTTAATGAAGAAAAACAACGATGTATATGCTTAGTTAGTGAGAATAAGGTAAGAAATAATTTGCACACGTATACCCAAAGAGAGTAAGTAAAAGTACTGCGATCCCTTACACCATGTATGGTGTACGTGAAATACAGTCGATCGCAAAAAAATAAAATCAAAATTGCAGAAAAAATTTGACCTTTCAACTTTCATGCTAATTCGCGCTTTAGTGAGCCACCATACTGGCTGACTTGTACGAAAAGCTGACAATATTAATAATAAATAAACTTTTAAAAACAGGGCTACACAATTTTTGGTATCAAACATACATAAGAAGCGCGTTAAAAAGAGCTACTTTAGAAGTTATTACTTTTTACCTTTGTAATAGAATTGTAACGTTACACATATTTAGGCCATCAATTTTGCCGTCAAGGGTTGGTACTGAGGAGAGGTGAATTTTCTTGCTTGGCTGGGTGCGAACCGGCGGGACGAGGATACCGAATGGCTGCTACAGGCGAGCTGAGGTACAAAGGCGGTCAGCATGTGGCCGGATATGGGTAGTCCCAGAGCAGGGAGAATTTGGACGGCAGTTGCTCACATGGTCAGAGTGTAGAAGATGTAGCAACTAAACCACAGAATAACAATGTTTAAGCACTTTGTGCGATTTCAATAAACAATGTCTCAGATGATAGATAGCGTTATGGCTATCATCCATGCAAGCTACACATCTATAACTATTTTAATTATTGATTTATTAAATTTTATATCGTTTTCGTTGTGGACTTAAAACTCGAATGTTAAATATAAATTGCAGGGCATTTTTTACACCCTGTAGGTGTCATAGATGGAATCTTCTATTGGTAGAAGCGGTTAACTCTTCAGTCGCAGCAAAAATATTTTTTCCTTTTATTTAGAAATTTTGTTTGCTATTGTCAAATCCAGTAAAGGTTGGAAATTAATATGAAGTGAATTAAAGCTTACTATGAAACCTTTATTAGACTTAATGTGGGAAAGCAGAATCGATGCAGAGAAGGCCTTACTACTAAAATTTGATGATGTTGTTGAATGCATTGAAAGTTTAAAAAATTACACAGAAGAATCAGATACACTCAGTGATTGTGATTCAGTTCTGAACGAAATGCTCCGCTTAGAATTTTCATATCGCTGCATTTGTGGTATGAGATATTATGGAGTGTTAATGCTATAATCAAACTATGACAATCTGTACAAGTCCATTTGAGTATTGCTTTTGAACATTTGCATATGTTTTCTGATTGGATCAAATAAAATCGGCAAACTGGGTGGAGGAATACTTGTCTGACATTCTTCAGTTTCTTGAGAAAAGCAGTTATGCTGTGCCAAAAGATCTCAAAAAGAAAAGGATATCAAAATGGCAAGGATATTCCATTATGAAAACAGTAATGAAGCTATATAGTCTCCAAAAAGACGATACGAAACAAATTTTTTAATACTATAATTGATTCCATGTTGAGTATTCTTTTTTTTCTACAAAAAAAATTTGACACTTTTGGTTTTCTCTTTGACGTAAGAAAGTTGAAAATTATTCCAAAAGATCAGATATTAAAAAGATGTCAAGATCTGCACGCAGTCCTTCGAGCAGGTGAGAGATATGACTTCCAGTCTTACGAAGTATATGAAGAATTGCAAATAATAAGCCCATATTTAACCGACTTCGTTACAGATATGAAACTGCAATACATAACAGAAAGTAACGTAAAAGAAATTTTTCCAAATATTCGTATTGTTATTCGAAATTTTATTAACAATAGCAGTAACTGCAGATAGGAACTTTTCAAAATTAAAAGTAGCAAAAATTATTTAAGAAGTACGAGGAGTCAGCAAAGACTTTCACCTTCGGCAGTTTTAGCTCCTGAACCAGATATATCATCTAAACTGAATTACGATACAGTTGTTTAAGAGTTCAGTAAGGTTGAAAGTAGGAAATTTTTGTTTCATTAATATTTAACTGTTAGTTATTACTGAAATTACTGAATAACATTACTTAAAATTAAAATATTTTCATTTTTATGAATAAAACTTTGACAGTTTCAGAAAAAAACAGGAAAGATTTCTCTGTATAAAATTCATCCTCTTGCGCCAACAGAGGGCCTCGCAAAATTTTTGTTGCCCATATGAGATTTTGGTCTTGCGCTGTCACGTCAGGCGGAAATTCTTCATGTTACAACCAGCATACGAAATATAAATAAAATCTTGACGGTATTCAAGCCGCATGATTTCCAATACAGTTCCCAAACTTTCGGCAGCCGTATGTGCCGACGTCTTCAGGAGGAAAGCATCTGACTTTTTTCTGCTTATTCAGGCAGCACTTCGGCATTCGTCTGGAAGATTCAAACGCTGCAGCCTCGTCTATGTAAGCAGAACACAGTACAATCCGTGGCAGTCATTAGTTTTACTCCTGAATACTATGGCGACAATTTTATTCGAAATGACGCGATTTCAGTATTGAAAAGATTTGATTCAGGCATGCCATCGCAACAGAGCTGAAGGACACGAACAAAATATCTTTCGTATCCCGGGAGTTCATCCACTTACGAAGCATATTTCGAATGCTACCTGTACAACGCCATAGTACACCATCAGAAGCTAGCGAATGATTACTACTTCATTTGCCGGCCGAAGTGGCCGTGCGGTTAAAGGCGCTGCAGTCTGGAACCGCAAGACCGCTACGGTCGCAGGTTCGAATCCTGCCTCGGGCATGAATGTTTGTGATGTCCTTAGGTTAGTTAGGTTTAACTAGTTCTAAGTTCTAGGGGACTAATGACCTCGGCAGTTGAGTCCCATAGTGCTCAGAGCCATTTGAACCATTTGAACTACTTCATTTGCTAATAATTTTTCAGGTACGTAGAGTACGACTATAGAACTAAAGCTATTAGAAATAAATGAACTGTTAGCGCAATAATGGTTCAAATGTACCGTTGTATGCCAATTATACGCCTAATTGTCCCCTATAACGACAGTAACATATATAAAATGTAATGAACTCTCATTGCTGAAGCTTCATAAATGGCTCCATAGTATTACCTATCACAGATATGCTTCATTGACATTTTATGTTGAAGTAAACTGGAAATGAAATATTGTTTTCTTAGTTGCTTCTAGCAGTTACTTATGAGGTTCTTTAAATATTTAAAAGTTGTAAGGCACCGCTATTATTCTCAGTTACTGAAACGAGGAAATGGTTCAAACGGCTCGGAGCACTATGGGACTTAACATCTGAGGTCATCAGTCCCCTAGAATATAGAACTAATTAAACCTAACTAACCTAAGGACATCACACACATCCATCCCTGAGGCAGGATTCGAACCTGCGACCGTAGTGGTCGCGCGGTTCTAGACTGAAGCGCCTAGAACCGCTAAGCCACACCGGCCGGCACTGAAACGAGGACCTTTAGTATTAGCATAATGAACACATACATATGAACGACATCAAGTGTCGGCATCGACCACGATGAGTTTGGAGTTAAGATTTATCCACGACTCAACAGTTAGCAAAGTTTTCTCGTATTTTTGGGAGGCTTGGGGCTCGTGCTTTTACCTTGCTTCAAGTTTTTCCTGAGGTATCCGACACGACTGAGGTGATGATTTTCTTTGAAACACAACTTCCATGTTGCTTTCAACCTGCCTCGAACTGACCAAACGTTATGGCTTGATCGATACCGCTGTTAACCGGACTGTAAAACTCTTATCTTCCTTTCCCTCTACTCCTCAGACACATTATAACCTGTACTTCAGAGGCGCTCAGTCAACAGAATATAAAGAGGCCGTGGCACACCTTAACGAGTGTAGGTCAGCTTGCGTGCGGGAAAAAGCTGCCGTCATCGATTCAGCTGTAATTGCCCACAGCTAGTGGTCTGCACGAACTAACACGTCCAGATTATCGCAAAAACGCTGCCTGAGAAAGTAACGCGCAACAAGAAAATTCTGACTTTCCCTCTTAGGTAACGATTAAGAAAGAGGTTTACTCCCGCTCGTACTACTTGCTGCTGCAGATGTTAGCGATAAGAAAATGATAAAGCGAAGCACATGCAAACGCAAAAGACTTTCTACCTAAAGTATTATTGAGCAACGTAACTGTAACCTTTACTATGCGGAAAGGACTTGCACCAACTAGTGACTGTCAATGTTCTGAACTTTGTGCTTATTTCTCATGAAAAACTTTAATACAGATCTTCCAGTATGCTTCACACTTTAAATTCTTAGACAACATTCATTTCAAGATTTAAAGCAGTTTGTATACAGCAGTGAAAAATATTTCATCCACTTAAACAGCGCATAATTCATGTAATAAGATCAAATCATATCGTGTGCACGCCCACGCACGCAGACACAGACACATAAATATACACATACACACACATACACACACACACACACATACACACACACACACACACACACACACACACACACACAACAAACAAAATTTCACACCGTCACAGTATCCTTCAATAAAATAACTGCGTTTCGCTATGTTTTTTGTAGGCTTAAAATACACTCCTGGAAATGGAAAAAAGAACACATTGACACCGGTGTGTCAGACCCACCATACTTCCTCCGGACACTGCGAGAGGGCTGTACAAGCAATGATCACACGCACGGCACAGCGGACACACCAGGAACCGCGGTGTTGGCCGTCGAATGGCGCTAGCTGCGCAGCATTTGTGCACCGCCGCCGTCAGTGTCAGCCAGTTTGCCGTGGCATACGGAGCTCCATCGCAGTCTTTAACACTGGTAGCATGCCGCGACAGCGTGGACGTGAACCGTATGTGCAGTTGACGGACTTTGAGCGAGGGCGTATATTGGGCATGCGGGAGGCCGGGTGGACGTACCGCCGAATTGCTCAACACGTGGGGCGTGAGGTCTCCACAGTACATCGATGTTGTCGCCAGTGGTCGGCGGAAGGTGCACGTGCCCGTCGACCTGGGACCGGACCGCAGCGACGCACGGATGCACACCAAGACCGTAGGATCCTACGCAGTGCCGTAGGGGACCGCACCGCCACTTCCCAGCAAATTAGGGACACTGTTGCTCCTGGGGTATCGGCGAGGACCATTCGCAACCGTCTCCATGAAGCTGGGCTACGGTCCCGCACACCGTTAGGCCGTCTTCCGCTCACGCCCCGACATCGTGCAGCCCGCCTCCAGTGGTGTCGCGACAGGCGTGCATGGAGGGACGAATGGAGACGTGTCGTCTTCAGCGATGAGAGTCGCTTCTGCCTTGGTGCCAATGATGGTCGTATGCGTGTTTGGCGCCGTGCAGGTGAGCGCCACAATCAGGACTGCATACGACCGAGGCACACACGGCCAACACCCGGCATCATGGTGTGGGGAGCGATCTCCTACACTGGCCATACACCACTGGTGATCGTCGAGGGGACACTGAATAGTGCACGGTACATCCAAACCGTCATCGAACCCATTGTTCTACCATTCCTAGACCGGCAAGGGAACTTGCTGTTCCAACAGGACAATGCACGTCCGCATGTATCCCGTGCCACCCAACGTGCTCTAGAAGGTGTAAGTCAACTACCCTGGCCAGCAAGATCTCCGGATCTGTCCCCCATTGAGCATGTTTGGGACTGGATGAAGCGTCGTCTCACGCGGTCTGCACGTCCAGTACGAACGCTGGTCCAACTGAGGCGCCAGGTGGAAATGGCATGGCAAGCCGTTCCACAGGACTACGTCCAGCATCTCTACGATCGTCTCCATGGGAGAATAGCAGCCTGCATTGTTGCGAGAGGTGGATATACACTGTACTAGTGCCGACATTGTGCATGCTCTGTTGCCTGTGTCTATGTGCCTGTGGTTCTGTCAGTGTGATCATGTGATGTATCTGACCCCAGGAATGTGTCAATAAAGTTTCCCCTTCCTGGGACAATGAATTCACGGTGTTCTTATTTCAATTTCCAGGAGTGTAGATCCTGGTTTTCAATATATTGTTTTCTTCGACAGGGAAAATGTTTAATATAACTCAAAATACATTTCCGTTCGTAATCGTCTCTACGTATCTTTCAGTAATTCCACAATATCTATAGTGCATTTATACTTCCCTGGTCTGTTTAAAATACACTGTATTTTTTTACATTTTTGAAGTGAAATACATATCATATTAAAATAGCTTCTTTGAATATCATATGGAATAATAATGCACTGAATTGAAGATGCGAGCCAATAATTTTAATATCTATTGTAATATCAGTCTCCATTTCGCGGTAACTGTTTGCTTCGCTACACCTTATACGTGTGTCAGACTCGTAAAGTGTGTGTTGCATGCCATATGAAACGAACCGTACAGCCAAATCAAGAGGAAGAAAGAAGAATGTCTGTTGAAAGAACTCGGAACAACATAACGGCTTTAATTTACTCTCTACAGAGTTTCACTGAATAAAGGCGAACGGTGAAATATCTAAAGTACAACATGGTATATAAAGTGAATTTTAAAATCGAAATCATCCCAGAAATATCCTAAGCAGCAACTTTTCAACGATATTCCCGTAGGTAAAAGACAGTGACTTAGCGTGTGCCGAGTTCTCGTCAATAACATCGTGGATTCGCTTGCGTTCCGACGGAGACCAGGTTTTTGATGGAAAAGTAGATCACCTTGAATCTCGTGTTGAAACAAAATGGTGTGAGAGCATTTATGGAATGTAAAACGCGAAAAACCCATTCTTGGCCATATGGCAGTTTCCGTACGCTGCGCAGGCTGCCGTTAACCCCACAACACTATCAGCTGCGTGTTGAGTGGTGCCGTCACTGGGAAACATGGACTTCGGATGAATAGCGTGGAACTGTGTTCAGCGATGAACAGCGGTTCTGCACTACCCCGTATAACCATCGTCAGAGAGTATGCTGGTGAACTGTGGAGAAGTCGCATCCTTCCAGTGTCTTAGAGAGGCACAGTGGTCATGGTGTATGGATCCATCGCACATGACTGCAGGCCACGGCTGGTAGTGATCCAAGAGACTGTGACGACACCTCGTCTCCTCATGTCTTGGTTTTCATGTGACAATCGTGCTGCCATTTGTCAAAAGGACACTGCCAGTCCACACACGGTGCGTTTGTCTACGAACTGCCTTCGTGGTACTGATGTCTCTCATCACCAGCAAGACCTCCAGGTCTGTCCGAGTCTACTGCTGGTTTGATTCAGTGATGTGCGCTAGTCTTCCTCGTGCAAGTCTCTTAATCTCTACATTAGTATCGCAAGCTTCTTCCAGTTCAGTCTGCACACTATAATTACGCCTAGGTTCCCTGCACAATTTTTACCCCCTACACTTCCCTCAGTCACGAAATTGAAAATTTCTTTTATCTTATAGTCTTCACTGTGTATGGTCCAAATTTCACATCCGAACAAAATTACAAACCATATGAACGCCTTCGTAAGAGATGCCTTAACACTTAAATTTGCATTCGGTATTAACAAATACTTCTTTTCAGAAGCGGTTTTCTTGCTACATCCAGTCTGTCGTTTACATCCTCTCCTCCTCGGCGTCGTCAGTTTTCTGCACAAATAGTAAAACTAATCAACTACTTTTAGTATATAATTTCCTAAGCTATTTCTTCCAGCACCGCTCGATTTACTTCGAATGAATTCTATTGCTCTTGTTTTACTTTTTTATTTTCAGATTTTGGTCTGTTCTGAAGACACTAGCTATTCCGTTCAACTGGCCTTCCAAATACTTTCCCGTCTCTGACAGAAATACTGAGTCATCGTCAAATCTCAAACCTAAAATTGCTCCTTCGTGAATTTTAGTTTCCTTTCCAAAGCTCTCCCTTGTTTCCTTTACTGCTTTCTCAATGAACAGATTGAATTAGGTTGGGATAGAATAAAACCCTGTCTTACTCTATTCTCAACTACTGCTTTCCTCTTGTGCCCTTCAACTCTTATAACTACAAAAAATGGTTCAAATGGTTCTGAGAACTATGGGACTTAACTTCCGAGGTCATCAGTCCCCTAGAACTTTGAACTACTTAAACCTAACTAACCTAAGGACATCACACACATCCATGCCCGAGGCAGGATTCGAACCTGCGACCGTAGCGGTCGCGCGGTTCCAGACTGTAGCTCCTAGAACCTCTCTGCCACACCGGCCGGCCTTATAACTACAGTCTAGCTTCTGTATAATTAGTTGAAAAATTTCGCACCCTGTATTTTATTCCACCTACACACTGAGGTTACAAAATTCATGCGATAGCGGTATGCACATGGCTGCAGTATCGCGTACACGAGGTATAAAAAGACAGTGCATTGCCGTAGCTGTTATTTGTACTCAGATAATTCACGTGAAAAACTTTCAGACGTGATTACGGCCGCACGAAACGAATTAACAGAATCTGAACACGGAATGGTACTTAGAGCTAGACGCATGGGACATTGAATTTCGAAAACCGTTAAGGACTACAATATTCCGAGATCCATAGTCTAAAGAGTGTGACGAGAATACCAACTTTCAGGCATTACCTCTCTCCAGTGACAACGTAGTGGCCGATGACCTTCACTTAACGACCGAGAACAGTAATGTTGGTGTAGAGCTGTCAGTGCTAACAGACAAGCGATACTGCGTGAAATAACCACAGAAATCAATGTGGGACATACGACGAACGTATTTGTTAGGACAGTGCGGCGAACTTTGGCGTTTGCTGGCTGTGGTAACAGACGACAGACGCGAGTGGCTTTGCTAATAGCACGACATCACCTGAAGCGCTTCTTCTGGGCTCGTGATCATATCGATTGGAACCTAGACTACTGGAAAATAATGCCTGGTTAGATGAGTCCCGATATCAGTTGGTAAGAGCTGATGGTAGGCGTGTGGCACAGACCCCGCTAAGCCAAGGACCCAAGTTGCCAACAAGTCACTGTGCAAGGTGGTGGTGGCTACATAATAGTGTGGACTGTGTTTACATGCGATGGACTGGATCCTTTGGCAAAATTGAACCGATCATTGACTGAAATGGTTATGTTTGGCTACTTGGAGACCATCTGCAGCCATTCATGAACGTCATGTCTCCATACAACGATGGCAAGTTTATGGATGAAAATGCGATACGTCAATGGGCCACAATTGTTCGCGACTGGTTTGAAGAACATGCTGGATAGTTCGAGCAAATAATTTGTCTTCCCATAGAACATTTATAGAACATAATCGAGAGGTCAGTTCGCGCACAAGATACTCCACCGGTAACACTTTCGCAGTTATGGAGGCCTGTGGAGGCAGCATGGCCCAGTATTTATGCAGAGACCTCCAATGATTTATTGAGTTCATGCCACGTCGATTTGCTGCACTACACCGGACAATAGGATGTCCGACACGATATTAGGCGTTATCTCATGACTTCTGTCATCTCAGTGTATTAAGAAGTTCTAAGAGTGTATTGTCAAAATCTGTGTATAAATCTACAAATGCTATAAACTAGGTTTGCCTTTCCACTTTATCTCCTAATATAAGTCGTACGGTCAGTATTGCGTCCCGCGTTGCTACATTCTGCGGGCCCCAAACTGATCTTCCCCGAGGTCGGTTTCTACCAGTCGTTCCATTCATCGTTTAGCAGTTCGTGTCTGTATTTTGCAACTATGACTTGTTAAACGGATGGTTCTGTAATACGCTCACCTGTCAGCACCGGCCTTCTATGGAACTGGAGTTACTCCATTCCTCTTGAAGCCTGGGGGTTAATTCGCCTACTTCATGTATCTTACTAAGTGGAATAGTTTTGTCGTGATTTTTCATGGAGCCTCATCTACTCCAGGTGTCTTGTTAAGACTCAGGTCTTCCAATGCTCCGTCAAATTCTTCTCACAGTATCATATCTGTCGCCTTATCTTCAATTACATCGTCTTACCAGTGGCCGCGCGGTTAGAGGCACCATGTCACGGACTGCACGGCCCCTCCCGCCGAAGGTTCGCGTCCTCCCTCGGGCATGGGTGCATGTGTTGTTCTTAGCATGAGCTAGTTTAAGTAGTGTGTAAGTCTAGGGACTGATGACCTCAGCAGTTTGGTCCGTTAGGAATTCACGCACATTTTTTGTTCTATTTCGAAAAATATTGTTGCCAAAATTGCCTCCTTTATAGCGCGCTTCTGTAGATTCCTGTCATCTTTCAGCTTTCTTTTCTTCGCTTAGTACTGGCTTGTCACCTGAACTCTTGATATTTATACAGCTTCCTGTCTTTTCTCCTTGGAATTTCCTATCCACCATCTATTTTTCTCATGGTCCACCACTTTTCTACAGCTTTGCGCTTCTTCTCTTCTGTCAGTTTCATATTTTAGACAGCTGTATTCTTTTTGCCTACTGCACTTGCTATGTTTTTACATTTTCTCTTTTCGTCACTTAAATTCAACACCTCTTGTGTTAGCCAAGGATTTCTTCTGAACCTTGTCTCTTTGCCTAATTGTTCCCCAGCAGCCTTCACCATTACTTCTCTCAAAGCTACCCATTCATCTACTCTTGCCTTCTCTGACGCTGTTTCAGTCAGTCGTTGCTTAATAACTCCCCTCGAAACTCTACTGATATAGAAGGCCAATATTCTGTTACAGTAAGCTTACTTATAAAAATTAAACAGAATGAAATAAAATAAAATAAACTGGCAGTACTGCCCGAAACTACGTGATTTTCGTGTTTCATTTTTAGCTGTAGAGGGGAGAGCACAAAACAGAAAGCACTTAGCCTAACTCATCGTGTCAATTACGTCGTTAGTAATTAAGAAAGCGACGATACTGGGGGTGATAGCGGTTCGCGAATGTAAGCGATCGGTCTTCCCCTCATGTCCGACAACTGTAATTCCTCGCTCCTCACTTGTGGCCGAAGAGGCTAGTTGCACTTCGGCCAAGTTACAGCCACGGCTCTACCGGTCTGCCACTGCGTTCGAGAGCCGTAGCCTTCTGAAGAGCCTCCCTAGCGAGCCTCCTAAGCCTCCAGGCTTATGGCGCGGGTCTTAAATAAAGCCGCGAATAGAGTAACTGTTGCGGAACCTGAGGGCCGGCTGCAAGTGTGAGGGGAGCCGTATAAACGCCTGGAGACTGGCGATAAACGGCCACCGTCACACGCTGCACCTGGTTAGAGCGCATCTCCGCACGTACAAGAATAGCTACACACTTAACACGGCAGTGTTCACAGCCGGGATGATGGCTGCCGGGGGTTGAAACTGCGGTAAAGACTATTACGGCGCAATCTCCTGGCGGGGTTTGTTGTCTCCGGCAGCTAATTAACTGACAGAGAATGCGAGCACTGTTTACCTCGCACACTCCGCCTGCCACCGACACGTCTCACACAGGCAACTCATATCTTCTACAACGGCAGACACCGTCTTCATTAACTCCCTCGATGAACAGTCTCTGTTAGAGAGGGGTAGCGCAGTTTTTCTCATGTTCTCGATATCACTAAAGGGATGCAGTAATGACGCAGCGTATAGCATAATGCTTTCGAAAAACTGCTGCAAATAACATCTAAAAATCATCTAACGACTATAAGCTGAACAAGGGTTCACTTTCTACTTTCTTTTCTATTTTATTACCGTTACCCGACTACGAACAGCCACATACGCAAATTCAGCGGCATCTGCGTTCCATAAATATCTTCTCAATGTGTTTACCTCTTCCCTATAGTGTTCTGTGCAAGATAATGTGACCACCGTTTCTCGGATATCTAATTTTTAATTGCTTTATATACACTGGTTATTTTAGCAAAAAAAAATGGTTCAAATGGCTCTGAGCACTATGGGACTTAACATCTGTGATCATCAGTCCCCTAGAACTTAGAACTACTTAAACCTAACTAACCTAAGGACATCACACACATCCATGCCCGAGGCAGGATTCGAACCTGCGACCGTAGCAGTCGGGCGGTTCCGGACTGAGCGCCTAGAACCGCCAGATCACCGCGGCCGGCGGTTATTTTAGCAGATGGCTTGTGCTGATAACATACATGTAATTATAACCTCTTCATCTGATTTAAAATTCAGTGAATGAATAATGCGTTCTTCATCCCCTCCCCATCGCACCCCAAGTTCTTCCATTAACAAAGCACTATGTGGAAAAGTGGGAGGTCTGCTATTTTTACTTACACAATTGAGGTCTTTCGTGACTTTTTTTCATCCAGTTGATTCCACTTATACACTGCCTGACCATAAGTATCTGGACAGCTCTAAGTGGACATTAATATGGGCTGTGTGCACCCTTCGCCATTATGATGGCTTGAACTCTACTGGAAACACTTTCAGTAAGGTGTCTAAATATCTGGCGAAGAATGACAGCCCATTCTTCCTCAACAGCCGAATCCAGATGAGATAGTGATATTGGAAACTGGGGTCAGAACCGAAGTCGACGTTCTATCTCATCGTAAGGGTGTTTCACTGGATTGAGCTGGGGACTGTGGGCAGACGAGACGTTATTGTCCACAAATGACTGCCTCGTAGATGTTGCTTTATGACAGGGTACATTGTCATGCTGGTACACGCAGTCATCGTCTCAAAATAGTTCCTCTATTGTACGCATTACACAGTGCTATAAAATATGATCGTGTCCTTCCGCATTATAAGCGCAATAAGGAGACCACGCCGTCACCAGGAAAAACATTCTCATACCGTAACACCACCTTCTCCGTTCTTCACTATCGGCATTACAGATGATGAGAGTTAACGTTCTCCAGGCATTCGCCAAATCCAAATCCTTCTATCGGTTTGCGACAGAGTATAGCATGATTTATTCTCCAGTTCACTCGTTCCAGTCATCCACCGTCCAGTGGTGGCGCTCTGTACACCAACTCGAGCGTTGCTTAGGTCTGACTAGAGAACTGTGTAGTTTTGTAGGAGCTGCTCGAGCAGTCTTTTTAACTCACTATGTTCTGTCACTGAGCTACCTCGACAGCTATTAGGACTTTGGAACTCACGAGTGATTCCTTCGGCTGATTTCATGCGTTTTTTACGACCATACTCCGCAATACTCGAAGGTTCCTGACTGTACATGAGGTCAGCCTTGTATTGGTTTAGCTTTGGCTTTTCCAATTCACAAATGCACCATCAACAATCGACTTCAGCAGCTTTAGAAGGGCTGAAATGTCACTGATGAATTTGTTACTCAGTTGACATCCAGTGACTAGTCCACAGTGGAGGTCACTGACCTATCCTGAGCCACACATTTTGCTGTTACTGCTTCTCTGCTGACAACACAACAAATGCTCCCTGGCACCTTTTATTGTGGCTGGTCCATCTCTCTTGATATCTAGTGGTTAATTCCGGATTACATAGAAGCGTCTGGATAGTTTTGAACAGATAGTGTAGATTTATATCTATTGTGTGTATTGTGTGTAGTGAACCGGGGACCTAGAAACGACGCAGAGGCTTCGTCCCGCCGTGGCCCTCAGTGGTTCACAACATGCCACAGCAGTTCACCCACCCCACTGCCGCCCCACACCTGAAACGCCTGCTTGGAGACTGATGAATTTGGTTACGAATCATCAGGCATCAGACTTAAGACAGGCCATAAGCAGTAACTCTGTCTCCATTTTGTGTTAAGCTTTTTACCACCTCGCATCTTTCAAACAAAACTGGTGGGAGTCAGACATTGGATCTAATGAATGTATGGTTTTTTTTCATTCTCTTCCTTTAATATCCCTGGAAGGGGCAGTTACTTGCTCACCGTCACTTCGCGCGTTAAGGTTCTGCAGCGTACAGCCAGTTTTGTGAAAGTCGTCTGTAACTTCCTGCTACACTAGTTATTTGGTCGTTGCTTGTTTTCTCTTGGACTGCACTTCGGCTGAATACTTGTTATTCTGGTATCGGAGCTTGTGCCACAGACCGGTTTTGTTTGGAATATTCCTACACCATAATTTTTTCTATAGTCTATGATGAATGTGGTGATCTAGGCTTACCACGTTTGTGTCTGTATCCACTCGCCCCGATCGTCTACATAACGTGTTGTTTCGACATGAACCGTATGACGCAAATGCGAATGGACTTAAACACTGGAAGCGTTCACGAACAAAGATTTCTCCTTATCTTGCTCCATGCGACTTCTTTCATTCCCAACTTAATAAACAGAGAGTGCTAGGAGGAATGGTCAGTTTTCAGGGGTATGGCTGGAACGATTATTCGAAGCAAAAAGTCTTATAAATATGGACTCTAAAAAGCATACCTTGAGAGCTATGAGTACTGGTTCATCTTCACTACTGTGAAACAAACCTCTTCTACTGGAAAAGTGCTCCGAACTGTTAGCGTATGCATTTTAGAGATCATATGTATTAGACTTCTTTGTTCCGAATGATCGTTCCTGACACATCAGTGAATGCTGACCATTCCTTCTGGCGCACACTGTAAAAATGGCATGAAGCGACTATGTTGTTACAGAATGAATCATACAACATGAAAAATACTGAACTTAAGCTCTGGAAGAGTTGACGCATATAGATTTCTCCTTCTCTTGCTCTATGTGACCCTTTTAGTTCCCAGTTAATATATATCCTATGAATGCCTCATCATTCGGCTTAACAAATTTTATAATAAAGTACGAGTGAATAATCATTAGTGACTCTTAAGACAATAATTGCAAGCAACCAAGTGAACACAGAAAATTATCTTTGCACATGATACTTGCAACTCCGTAGTATTTTACAGAACTGCGTGTTGGGTAACATGAGTTCAAACAGCGCCAAAGATCACTAGCGCACCTCAAAGAATTCAGGGCGCACGAGCGAGCAACGATATGTTGGCCACATAGCTTAGCTAAGAAGAAACCCATCAAGCAGCAGTTCATTCGTACTGCAACGCTGTACGAGATAGAACGAATGAAAATTAACTAATTCCTGTAACATACGATCGCATTAAATTCGATACCAAATGGTGATTTCTTTACGTAGATGAGGTGAGTAGTGATTTATGACTCTTCCATGAAAGTTAGGGCCGGCCGCGGTGGTCTCGCGGTTTTAGGCGCGCAGTCCGGAACCGTGCGACTGCTACGGTCGCAGGTTCGAATCATGCCTCGGGAATGGATATGTGTGATGTCCTTAGGTTAGTTAGGTTTAAGTAGTTCTAGGTTCTAGGGGACTGATGACCACAGCTGTTAAGTCCCATAGTGCTCAGAGCCATTTGAACCAATTTTTTGAACCATGAAAGTTCGGGAAGTGGTGCCAGTGAGTCTACTGTGTTAATACACATGTGCAGCTGAATGGGACACACCTACCCTGAAGCATTTAAAACCTCCTGCTGGTCACGATGATGTTGACGACGCATTGTGGCATGGACTCCACAACCAGATTTCCGCCCACGGAAATTGTCGGAGCTGAAAAAAATGGTTCAAATGGTTCTGAGCACTATGGGACTTAACATCTGTGGTCATCAGTCCCCTAGAACTTAGAACTACTTAAACCTAACTAACCTAAGGACATCACACACATCCATGCCCGAGGCAGGATTCGAACCTGCGACCGTAGCAGTCGCGCGGTTCCGGACTGAGCGCCTAGAACCGCTAGACCACCGCGGCCGGCTGTCGGAGCTGAGACCGAGCCCCAGATCTCATCGGTAGCTTCGGAGATTTGCTCAGTACGAAAGCTAGTCGTAAATGTTTATTTATCACCTCAAAAAAATCAGTGTATGATTATGAAAACTGGTTACGGGGTTAGTCATCCTCTACATGTACACCCTTCAATGAGATACATGTTCCACAAAAATGGGTGACTTGAAACTTACTGTCAGATTAAAACTGAGTGCCGGACCGACTCGAACACGGGGCCTTTGCCTTTCGTTGGCAAGTGCTCTACCAACTGAGCTACCCAAGCACGACTCAGCACCTCTCCTCACAGTTTTACTTTCGCCATTACCTCGTCTCCTACCTTCCAAACTCCACAGAAGCTCTCCCGCGAACCTTGCAAGACTAGCACATCTGAAAGAAAAGATATTGCGGAGACATGGCTTAGCCACAGCCTGGGGGATGTTTCCAGAATGAAATTTTCACTCTGCAGCGGAGAGGCAGTTTTAATATGCCAGGAAGTTTCATATCAGTGCATACTCTCCTGCAGAGTGAAAATTTCATTCAGGAAACATCCCCCAGGCTGTGGCTAAGCCATGTCTCCTCAATATCTTTTCTCTCAGATGTGCTAGTCTTGCAAGTTTCGCAGAACATCTCCGCAATATCCTTTTTTCCAGAAATGCTGGTCTTGCAAGGTCCTCAGGAGAGCTTCTGTGAAGTTTGGAAGCTAGGAGACCACGTAATAATGGAAGTAAAGCTGCGAGGGCTGGTCGTAAGTAGTGCTTGGTTAGCTCAGATGGCAGCTGGAACGGTAGCTCAGCGTGTCCGGTCAGAGGGTTAGTCGTCCTGTGTAGCAAAAAACCGAGTAAATGGATCATCAATGAACTTGAACGTGTGTCACGGGAAGTCCACGAACAAAATGTGATTTTTATTTTTTAAAAAAAGTTGGTAGAGCACTTGCCTGCGAAATGGTAAGGTCCCCAGTTCGAGTCTTGGTCCGGCACACAGTTTTAATCTGCCAGGAAGTTTCGTATCAGCGCACACTCCGCTGTAGAGTAAAAATTTCATTCTGGTGTGGATGACATGGCGGAGACCTTGGTTGTAGAAGTCTGCAGTTTGTTTGTCCAGACGGACTTCGAAAATCACCTTGTCATTATGGTGTAAATGCCTGCCACGCAATGGGTCCTTCATCAGAGGAAAGAGGAAGAAGTCACTGGGTGTCGTGCTAGGAGGACGGGGAATGGGGAGTGGGGGTGGAAGGGGGGGGGGGGGAGTTTGACAGGCCTTTGCAGAATGAGCCTAGGCACTGTTTTGGAGCACTCCCTTGTACAGCTTCCCGTCTTGCCAGACTCCCGTAAACTTATCAGGAGATTTCCGTAATGTTTTCCTGTGACGGTTTGTCCTTATGAGCGCAATCTATTAGCAGCACATCTTGGCAGGCCCAAAATAGCTTCAGCATCCGCTTTCCAGACGATGGATGGGTGCTTGCTTATTTCGGCGTTGTTGAATGCACGTGTTTCCAATGATTTCTTTGCTTCATTGCCTCGGGATAACAATGATACATCGAGCTTCTCAGTGCTGATAAGGAGGCTGCAGAAGTCACCTCGGCTGGCCTGACATACGTGTAACGTTCCCGCTACTGCCTCGGATCGGCAGCTTTTTCGAATAGGTGTTGAACAGTCGTGCAACCTTTTTCATATTCAAAATATGAGAGATTTTTAAAACTATCGCGTCGATTGTAATACGCCAGTGTTCGAGCACGAGGGCCTCCGCTTCTCTTGTGATTCCAGGTGTTCACAGAGAGATAGTCAGCCACTTCGTTTTTCGTCATTCAGACTTGTTTGACCACATAGCAAATATGGCCTACGGCTCCACCAACTCAGCACGGATTCTTACAATATTGCAGTGCCCGTATTGTTAAGAAGAACGAGGCAACGTTCCTTCGTTACGTCGTTCTTCTTAACAACACAGGCTCTGCAATATTATATTTGTCCGACGGTACCGGGCAACGACATTCAATTAAAATGTCATGTACGGGAATTACATAATGTGTGTACGAGTACACGTTGTGACGCAGGAACGACGACATGTGGAAGTTTGGGTCAGTAAACTCATATCCTTGGAGCCTTCCTCGAAGAGTTCTGATAGATCTGGGAGCGATAGTATCATGCACTGTTTCGCTGAAGATATAGGTCGCTTGCATGATGCACCCAATCGGACAGTAGCTTCCCGTATCGTTCGCCTTTGAGAGACGGTGACAGCCGTATGAGGCTCTCGGTTTCATATCGCGCAAACATCTCTCAAAAGAGACTACCGCCATCGTCGGCGTCCTTGGCTCTTTTTTCAAATGATGCAAGGCATCCATTCACCGACAGTTCACTGAAGCGTTAAACCCTACATGTGTAGAGGGCGTAGTCCAGGCGGGATGTGGTGCTGTGATGCTTTTGGGGTTTTTTTCGTAGGGCCCAGTGATTCAAATAATCGTGAACATGAACTAAGATATTTATTTCAACATTCTCGGTGAACAAGCGTTGCCTTGTCTTCGGCATCTTCGTGATAAACATGCTATCGACACACCCGTCTTCTAAGGTGACAACACAACGGTTCATAGTATTACATCGTAAGTGTCTGCTTTCTCGAATACTCAGGTACACTATCGCTCCTCGGCTGGTATGCTAAATCAGTCGATCATAGCCCGATAGAAAATATCTGTGGGACTATTTGGAATGGCTGGTGCAACTTACCGGTCATTCTAAACGCTACAATTAGGTAGTTCTAGAGCATCTAATGATCAGTGAGTAGCTTCAGCAGGTTCAGCAGGATTTGTCATACCGGAAGAAACTAACTTGTGGGGTCTCTTTCTCGCCGAAGATATCGTAGACCTTCCCAAACTGGACCTCAAGGGTGGAAACTCGTCATTAAAAATTACATTCGCGTGTAGGAGGGCAACGTCAGGAAAATAAATGTAAAATGTAAATAAAAACACAGTCCTTCAGCGT